>NW_008825733.1:0-30862 GCF_000691245.1 Trypanosoma grayi | reverse complement strand
CTCGTCACCGTGCGGCGGGTTGAGCTCCAGCGTCTCCATGCCGTATAGCTCGACGTTTTCGCGGATCTTTTCCTCGCAACCGTCAATCTTCTGCTCAAATTTCGCCAACTCCTGAAGTGCGTCAGCCATTTTTGCCGCCTCAACCTGCCGGAAGCGTTCCTCATCGTCAAGCTGCTTCTGCGCCTCGACAAGCGCCTTATGTGCCACCGGTACTGCCGCCTTGGCCGCCTCTGCGGCGGACTGTGCCTTTGCTAACTTTGCCTCTACACCGTTGTTCTGCTTTGTCCAGTCCTCGGAGGCCGCAATAGCAGCAGCAAGTGCACCCGCCGCCCCTCGCGCCGCCTCCTCATTGATGCGCTGCAACTCCTCCTCGTGCTCAGCAATATCGCGCTGTTTGCGTTGCTGTGTTGCACGGAGACGCTGGGATAGACGGCGACACTCACGAATGGCATTCTCCTCTGCCTCCACGCGCTCCTGTTGCGCCTTGAGCTCCACGCAGAGTGCCTTGTAACCGGCTCCACCAACGTTGTCAATCTCCTGCTCTAGTCGCTCCACCTCACTGTGGTGCTGGATGCGCGCCTTCTGCGCCACCTGAAGGTTCTTCTCTGCATCCTCCACGTCCTCTTTGAGTGCCTCACGTTTGCTCTGGCTCACTGCCGCATGCTCCTCCAACTCCTGCTGAAGAATGCCACGGCGCTGTGCGTCTGCCTCTAGTGTTGCCGATACGGTGCGCAGCTCTACGCGAAGCTTAGAGACCTGCTCGGGCGCAAGATGGCGCTGCTTCTGCCGCAGCTGGTGCAACTGCTCCTGCGCCACCCGCTCCTCCTCTACCGCCTCCACCAACTCCGCCTGCAACCGCTGCAGCGCCACCTTCGCTGCCTCCTTGTCCTGCGGCGAGCGTGCCGCCTTGAGCTTGGCACCGCGCGGGGCGCCGCCACCGCCGGTGATGGAGCCGCCGGGCTCCGCAAGTTCACCACGCAGCGTTACGACGCGGTGACGCTGCGGACCACCGAACGCCACCTCACGCGCCTCGCCAAGGTCCCGCACCACCAGTGTGTCGCGCACCGCCTGGTAAAAGGCGATGCGGAAGCGCACGTTCGTCGGCGAAATGAGATCGAAGAGGCGTCTCGCCTTCGGGCTCGGTGACGTGAAGTTAGCGTCAACGCGGCCGCCCAACTCGCGCTCGATCTCCTTCAGCACCATCATGGTGGCGCGGCCAATGTTGTTCTTGCGCAGCAGCTCCAGAGCCACCGTCGCCGTCTCGCGGTCCTCTACAACGTGAAACCCCCAAGCGTTGCTCGCCACGCCGGCTGCAATGTCATACTCATCGGCGATACGACCAAGTTGACGCAGCGTACCATAGTACCCCTTGAGCGACCGCTGAGCGAGGAGAAATTCCATCGCACGATCATCCGCCTCACCCTCGCGGTAGGTATTCTTGATCTCCTGTATGGCACCGTTGATGCTGTGCTTCCGCTCCGCCGCACCCGCCAGTGTGTCCTGAAGTCTCTGCAGATCATTCTTGTATCGGTCCTTGTCAGCGTCATGCAGCAACTCCTTGAGGTCGGCCGCACGCTGTTGATTGCGCTGTGTCGCAGCATCGATCTTCTGTAGCTGATCCTGCATCTTTACAGACGCCATGTCAAGTGACTCTAGTCGGCTACGTGCCGTGTCAAGCTGCTCAGTCGCCTCTACAACAGTCTTTTCGTACGGGGCAAAGGCAGCTTTCTTCTTCTCAAGCTCTTGGCGAAGAGGCTTGAAGACATCCACAAGCCCCTCGGAAGTGCTGTCGTACTCCTTTTGCAGCTTCTCCACCCGTTGTGTGGCCTCCTCAAAGTTTTGCTGGTGAATAATAGTCTCCCGATCAGCGTCTTGCTGCTGCAGCTCCGCCTTCTGCATCTCCTCCTTGGCTTTCTTGATCTGATCCTGGGCCTTCTTCCTCGCCTTCGCCTGCTCATCAGCGCCGGACTTAATGCGCTCCACCTCGGCATCTGCTACCTCCTTCTTTGCCCGCACCGCATCCCGCTCCTTAGTTCCCTCGGCAAGCTCCTTCTTACGCTTTAGAAGCTCCTCGTCTGCCTTTGCCTTTTCCTTCGCCCGGCCTTCTACGTCCTTCTTCATGTTTCCGATGCGCTCATCGATTTCAATTAAGAGCCGCCGCGGCTCAGCAAGTTTCTCTTCGAGCGACTGCATGCGCAGCTGGCACATCACAATGAGCGTCTTCTGTAGGTGGTTGTCCCTCGTGACGAACGCAATGGCCGAGTTCTTGGCGTCGTCGACCGCCTCCCGCTCGGCACGCAGCTTGCGCTCGCGGTCAAGCGCCTCGAGACGGCTGACCTGCGCCGTCTCCGAGCACTTAGTCGCCTCTGAGATGCGCTCGGCGAAGGTGTTGGTGCCGATCAAGTCATCCAGGTACTCGAGCAGGCCCTCCTCGCCATCCCGCTCCGCCTTTGGTTTCATGAGGGCGATCTGCTCCACCTCCCCCTGCAGGATAAGGAACCGGTTGTGCTCGAGGTCGACGCCCTCCGCCACAAGCGTCTCTACCACCTCGCGCTGTGTCGATTTGGCGCCGCCGATGAAGTACTGCGACGAGCCACTCTTGTGCACCTCGCGCCTGATGGACAGCACGCTCCCTGGCACCTCCTGCCGCTGGTCGGGGTTACGCTGCTCGTCGCCCGACTCACGCAGCCGCACAAAGTTGACCGTCACGGACGCGTACGTCAAGTCGGGGTGGGCCGCAGAGCTGTGAATCAACTCTGACAGCTTCTCCAGCCGTATCTTCTTCGCATTCTTGCCGAACACAAAGAGCATAGCGTCAATAACGTTCGACTTACCGGAACCATTCGGACCAATGACGGCGGTAAACGTCTTGTGAAAGGGGCCAATGCGGTGCCTCCCGGCGTACGACTTGAAGTTCTCCACGTCAATGTCGCGTATCACCAATCGTGTGGCGCCGGCCGTCGTGGGGAGCGGATCCGCGTTCTCCACAACACCAGTCATGGCGAACCCAACACAATCGACTTCACTTCACACCAACAACACCAGCACAAAAGAAAGAGAGAGACAAAAGGGGAAAAGAAGGAAGTCAGAGCACGTCGGCTGCAGTGCGTAGCCAAAGGGAGCGGCGAAGATGCCACGGAGCAACAGCGAGGCACAACTCACGATGGGGTGCGAGCGCGTAGGTGCGCAACGGGAAGAGAGGAGGTGGGGGGGGAGAGGAGGGGAGGGGAGAGGAGCGGCAGGGCGCCGCGGCATCAGTGTGTCCTTCGCAAAGGCATCGTCGCAGTGTCACATTNGGGGGGGGAGAGGAGGGGAGGGGAGAGGAGCGGCAGGGCGCCGCGGCATCAGTGTGTCCTTCGCAAAGGCATCGTCGCAGTGTCACATTCAGAGGCAGTCAGATACCACAGGAATTGCACGTCTGGTCATCACGCACGGAGCAGCAGCAGCAGCAGCAGCAGGAGGAAGCCGGAGGAGCGGCAGGGCGCCGCATCTTGGACAGCACAGGTGCAGGCGCGGTGAGAGCGGTAAGCACAGCGTCTGTGTTTTCGCTGTCCGTTCGCATCGCAGCGGTCACGGGGGAGGGAGGGGTGGCACCGCCGGCCACCGCGCAGTCTACCTACCATCAGGGCGGCAAACAACACCGGCACAAGAGAAAGAGAGAGAGAGAGAGAGAGGGCAACGGGAGAGTCAGGCAACGCCGTGCAGCACCACAGAGAGGCAGGCACCGCAACCTCCACACTGCGCCAGCCACGCATTGACCCCCAAAGAACAACACCCAGTAAAAAAAAAGACTTGCGCACACCCCCAGCGGCTGCCCCTCACGGCACCGCGGGAAGCAGAAGCACGTGCGGCAAGACGAAGGAAAGAAAAAGAAAAGAGGCCCACAACTGTCCATTTCCCCCGGTGTTCCAAAGCGTCCATGCCCACAGAGGGGGGGGGGGCGCCAAAGAGAGAAGCAATGTGCCAGCAGCCGCCAGCAGGACTCCAATTGTTCCCAGCCCGCACCGACAGATGTCCAGCGGCCACGGCGACGGCGGAAGGCCTCCAGCGCACCCCCACAAGAAAGCGGACGTGCACGGACGACACCAGCACACAGCACGGGCACAGGCAGAAACAACGAGCACAAAAAAGCAGAAAAACATATAAGAAGCGATTTTCTTGTCCCAAAGGGACTGTTTAGAAAGCAGCACAGAAAGAAAGAAAGAAAAAGGGGTGGGAGCAGATGGTCTGCCCGCCAGCGGCTCAGGGCGCCACCACCACCGAAGCGGCAACGAAAACGAACAGGAGCGACGCAAATACAGCAGCAGCAACGCTGCCGTCGGCGTTCGGGCCAAGCAGGATGTTATTGCCGCGGGCTGCGACGAGCTTCTTGCGCTCACTACTGGAGCCCGGACCCTCCACAGCACCACTGACACTGGCATCACTCGCTGTGCCAGTGGTGGCGTGCGTCACAGCACCGTCCAGGCCACCAGCCCTCCTCGCAGCAGGTCCCATTTTCCCCGTCGCCACAGCGACACCATGTGCTCCCCCTGCCACGCCGCCATTGCCGGCAGCTGGCGTAGAAATGCCCTTCACGCCACGTATGCCGTCACGTCCCACTTCAACAGGGCCCGTGGCGGTGACCGAGTCCTCGTAGTACCTTTCGACGGCCATATTGATCAAGGTCGCGGACATGTCCATTGCGGACAGCGACGGTGGCGCGTTGAGATCGCTGTGTCCCCCCTCCAGCGGAAGCATGGTGGTGCACACGTCGTCGTACCGCGGGCAGGCGATGCTGCCACCCGCAGCAAAGTCGCCCCGCACCTTCAGGAACTTCCCCTGCGGGCACAAGTAGTACGTGGGGGCACCAGCGTAGCGGACGTACACGGAGCCGTACTCGCATGCCATCTCCACGCACACGTCCCCAACTTCCTGGGCGCCAACCTTCAGGTCATTCCCCCTCACGCACCGCGACGATGGGCCAACAATGCTCCCCAGCATCGTGCTCGCGTTGCCGCTCATACACCCAGTGCCTGCACCGGCCGCAATGACAGGGCAGTACTCCGTCAGATCAGCTTTATGACCGCCCCCCGTGACATAACCGTTGAAGTGCTGAAACCGCAGGGGAATATTCCCATTGTTCCCCTCAATGGCACACACACCCAACGCCTGAAAGTCGCTCGTGCACTTCGGCGTCGCGGAGGCCTCGGTGCAGAACATGCCAGGGTAATCAGTGTGCCCATTATCGACGCACTTCTTCTCCAACAGCTCGCACCCCGCCTTGTTGCCCCACCGCATCGGCTCCGCCTTGCTCCAATTGGCGCGATAGTAGCCGAGCTCCACGAACACAGACATCGTCATCGCCGTGTAGTAGCCGGCACCGACATGGCCGGCCATCAGCTCGTCCTTCGCGTTGCGACGCTTCCAGTGCGAGTTGTAGCCCAGCCTCGCAGGCATATCCCAGTCATACGCCTCAGCGCGGCCGGCCGCATCCACTCTGATGTCCTCGTGAGAGTACGACGCCTTGGCCATATCATTCTTCGAAGATTCTCTGTACGACCCATGTGGCATCTTCGAACGCATCAAGAGTGATTCTTCCGCAGGAGTCGGCGTCCACGTCATCTCGTCCTCCAGCTCCATGCCAAAGATACTTCCGCAGCCGTAGTGCCGCGCCGCCATGGCACGCGTGTTGTTGGACGTCACGAAATGCATCGATTTATTGCGCACAGTTCTCTTCTCCACCTTCAGTTTCTCACCCTTGAGGTTCTGCAGGTTGAACCCAAGCGTGTGCGCCATCTCGTGCGCAGCAACCCGAATGGCCTGAGGTGTCGCACCGTCCTCCGGGATGTGCCGCGGGTTGAAGTTGACCACGCCAACCACCGGACGCCCATCGGTGTCGACCGCGCAAACAGCCGACCACGCAAAGGCAGAGGTCAACGTCGGTGCAGCAGAGGCGTACAGCACAATGTCAGCCTCGGGCACACCAGCGTCACTTCTGTGTTCACCCGGCACTTTAAACTGGCCGCAGACCGTCACATTGCTGAACGCCGGAACAACCAAGGATCCACTTCTGCGCCTCACAAACAGGCGCTCGGTGTGCAGCTTGACAGCAGCGGGGAGAATACTCTTAACCAGGACATTCTTCTTCTTCTCCGTGAGAACATCCTTCTCCGTGCAGTCCCACGTCCTTCCACCGAAGGTCGTGATCGTTGTCCCCGCCTTAGTGCAGTGCCGGCCATCCTCATCCAGATCCTTCGTCGTCACGTTGATGCGGATAGCGCTCCACTCATTGTTGTTGGGTAAATCCGTGACGGTCAACGCACGTGCATCCGGCACACTGGAGGCATGTTCGGAAGCACCAAGCTCCTCGGTCTTGTACTGGTTGTCCAACGACTCCACACTGGCGGCTTCAGTACTGTCCGCCACGAAAGCAGCCGACCGCACNCTGAACAGAGCCGGGACATAGTCGAATATGCAGTGGTGGCGCTCCGTCATGGCGAGGGAGCCGCCGGCGCAGCAGAGGAGCAGCGCCGTGAGGCACAACAGACGGCGCATTCTTTCAGTAAATACTTGCGTTTCAGAATAATTTAATGATTTAGTGAATAAACAAAGACGACGAATGGGAAGAGGCGAAGAGTATGCTTGCTGCTCTCTAAGTGTGTTTCCTTGGGGGAGCCCACCGTCATGTAGATTGTTGGTGGTGTGGTTCACCACGTTCAATTTACTAACATTTGGAAGGAGTGCTCATTCTTTTTTTTTTTTGTTTTGTTTTTGGGGTTGTTGTTTGTCATTGTTGGGTCCTCCTTCCTTTTCCGTTTCTTTTCTGTCTTTTCATTTCCTTTCTTTACGACCAACAAGGCTAGACAAATCATAACAGGAAGCGTTCTTCTTGCCATGCATCTGCTACTGCTGCTGCTGTATGTACTCCCACCGCTGCACCATAATCTTTTGAACTGCTAGGAGCGCATTCTTGGCGACCTCGGGGTTGGCGTGCGACATCAGCGCCATGACGCGGGTCTTGACGCCCTCTAGTTGGGGCAGCAGCAGCAGGGCACGCCCCGTTGGGTGGTGGCGCACGACTTCGCCAAGGTCGTAGCACGCTACAGCCAGAGTAAGGTCCTGCCGCGTCGTCATGATGATGTTGCCGAGCGCTGCTAGCACTTCGTAGTTGTTGCTCTCGAACTGCATGACGTTTTCCTTCCAGAATTTAGCACTGGTGTGCACAGGCGTCCACTCAAGGGCACCGCTAAGTACCTCGCCCCGATATTCCGAGAAGCTCGTGAGCTTTTCCATGCTCTGTTCCAGGACGTTCTGCAGGTCGTGAATGAGCGTACTGATGTCCTCGTCTCCGAATTTGCGGCGCGACAGTTGGGCGAGTGTCTTCAACATGCCGATGCCCACCATCTCCGCAATGAATGCCGGGCCCTTTCCACCGTTGGCGCGCCCTATAATAAAGAAATCCTTGTTCACCCATTCCGCCGCAGCAGGATTCGCTATGTGGTGAATGTAGTTGCGCTCCGCCTCCACCATATTCCACAGCGTCATGAGCGCGACGCGGATGCACTTCTCCTTCTGCAGGCGCTGCAGCACACGGTGCAGGTGTGGGATCATTCTGTGCTGCTGCAGCTCCACCACGCCAAGGTACTCGTAGGAGAGCAGCCACGACACCAGCAGCGTTTGGTATATAAGTTGTATGATGCTTGCCGAGTCGTTGGCGACGATGTCGAACAGCAGGCGCGGCAGGAACTCCACCATGTGGTGCTCGAAAAAGTAGCAACGCAACGCCTTCCGACGGGCCACGATCGCGCAGCCCTGCACCGCAAACGACACCGACGGCACCTGCAGCGTCTCCGCCGATAGTGCGTCCTTCACATACGCGAAGAAGCGCTGCAGGGCCTCCTCGTTGCGCTCCGGTGGGCCGTGGCGCAGCGCCGTCGCGGCGAGGAAGAGCGCGGGGTCAACGACGCCGCGGTCCTCGCCGTGCGTGGTCACGATGTACAGCAACGACTTTGCGGCGTCGTCGCCCAGCACGTCGGGCGACAGCACCCCGAGCTGCTCACCCAGCGCGTTCGATGACAGCACGAGGTCGGCGAAGAAGCGCAGCAGAAAGCCGAGAATGTTCACCGCGTGGGCACCACGCACAGCCTTGAAGAGCGCCACAGCGACTACCCGCTCCTTTCCGTCGAGGAGCGAATGCACTAACTCGCTGCTGGGGGGGCAGCTGAACAGGTGCTCCAGCAGGCGCACTGTTGATTCGTCCGTTATGCGCATCTCGCGCACCTGGCGGATCGCCTCAGTAGCGTCAGGTGTCAGGCAAGACATTGTTGCCTCTGCCGCCGCCGCGCAAACACTTGTTGACTGCGTACTAAGCAACGCACCTACCACGCAGGAGGGGCCGGATATTGTCAAGAAAGCCACCAAGACGAGCGCAAAAATCCAAAAACAGAAACGAGAAAACGAAAAGAAGACAAGAATAGTGACAGAGAAGGACGCAGCATGGTATTCAGTATCTGTGAGTCTTTCTGCGCGTTGCTTTTGGTCAGGCACTTGTTCCACCTCCAGTTCACTTCTCCGCATCGACGCCCCCGATCTGCCTGGTAGCTGGCACCACACAGGAATACAACGACAGTAAGACGAAAAATACAGCGGCCCTACACACACAGACACACACACAGAGAGACAGAGACAGAGAGAGCGGGAGTGTGTCTGAGCGTGAGAGTAAACCTTGTACAGCACTCTTTTGGGTTTCTTTACAGAGCAGCGCGGGGCATCATTCCCTGCCTCCGTGCAAGAAGAATTCAAGCGTGGAGAATAAAGAGGTGACAAAGACGGAAACAGAACAAAAAAAAAACACACAGAATGAAAAGAACGACAAGAAGATAAAAAAAAAAAACAGACACATACAGAAAAAAACGTGAACAGATAAAAACAAAAAAAAAACTTCATTCATTTACCTGTTCGCCGTTGGTGGAGAGCAGCTTTAAGCGCTTTCTGATTCTCCTCACGCAGCTGACGCAACTGCTGCAGTACTTCACCTTTTGTTTTCGCACCGGAAGTGGATTGAGCTGCAGCTGCAAGTCCTGATGTTGCATGAGATGTCGCATTCCCCGAGGAATTTAGATTGAGTGTTACGGCTGTCGGATGCTGTTTCTTTGCTGAGCGGTTTTTCACTGAGGATGGCGGCGTCGTGACTTCACTCACTACCGTGCAGATGTCGCTCAACATGAACATGTCAGCGCTCCACTCACGCTTCTCTTCCAAAACAGTGGTGCCACCAACTTTCGCCACGGCTTTGGCGGGGGATTTTGCCGCATGCGTCGTCTTTGCAGCGGCCGGGCTGGCCTTTGCATGCGAAGTCACAGTGAAGCCACCGCCGAGACGTCTAGAAGTTGGTTGCTTCGTGCTTGTGGCAGTGGGTGTCGCGGCCTTGCTGAGGCCACCGGTGTTGTGAACAACTCGCGGCGCGACGGATGCCACTGACGCAACGGTCAGCAACTCCAACTGTGCGTCATCGTCCTTCCATTTCTTAGCTGATGTCACTTCCACCGCTGCCGCAGGAGGAGGTACTGCAGTGGTGGTGGTGGCAGTAGTAGCGGCAGCAACAGCAGCAGTATTAGTAGCGGTGATATTAGCAGTAGTAGTCGTAGTAGTAGTAGTAGTAGTAGCAGTAGTAGCCGCAGTGGTGGTAGTAGAAGCCTTTGCCGGTGTGCCACCAGCAGTTTGATTGGCCTTGCGTTTTGGCTTTTNTGGTGGCAGTAGTAGCGGCAGCAACAGCAGCAGTATTAGTAGCGGTGATATTAGCAGTAGTAGTCGTAGTAGTAGTAGTAGTAGTAGTAGCAGTAGTAGCAGTAGTAGCCGCAGTGGTGGTAGTAGAAGCCTTTGCCGGTGTGCCACCAGCAGTTTGATTGGCCTTGCGTTTTGGCTTTTCACCGTGAGTCGACGGTAACAGCTTGGCAGCCTTCGCCGACGGAGCCCCCAACCTGACTGATGACACGCGGCAGCGTCCACGGCGCCCCGGCGTTGTGCTGCCCTGCGCATTCTCCGCCGGGTTGCTGTGGACGTGCGCCGCTGCGGGGTTCGCCTCGCGCGGCACCTCTTTTGACTTGCTCTCCAGTTCAGCAGCAGAGGTCAGCAGCCGCGGTGGCTTTTGCAGGCATGAATCATCAAGGGATGTTCGCTTTGGTGTGACGTGTCGTGTCAGCAAGCCCGCCTGACGCAAACCAAAACCTGCACTGCGACAGCGAACGAGTTTCGTCTGGTTCGGCTGCACGCCTTTTGCGGCACCATTCCCACGGAGAGGGGCAAGTAGTGAGGAGCGAAGAAACGTGTTTGAGGCACCGGCAGCTTGCTCCACGGGTGCCACTGTCAATTTTGGGGCGGCAATGACCTCCTCGGGCTCGGGTGGCGTCGACACCACAGTATCCGCCACATGTGCATGGGGAACCGGCGGAAAGTCACAGTACAACTCCAGTTTCGCGCCACATAGGCCAGTTGGTGCCTCCTCGGCCAGAAACGCATTCCAGTCGTCCTGTGTCAGGAGGGAAATGCAATCACCCTCATTGTCCTGGTAGCGCATGCGCAGTTTTTGTCCGCCCGATCTCGGCAAACTCCCGACCTGTTGCATGCAGAGCTCGTAAACCTTCTTGTAGATATCATCAAAGGTGATGCAATCTGGGTCGGGCACCCGCAGTACGCGCAGCTGCGCCTCGAAGTGCACCTTCAGCTTAAGCGCCTCCACTGAGCGCAGACACGCCTCTCCATCCTGCACCACCTGTCCCTTGAGACCAACCTCCTTGGCGTGATTCAGCGTGGCGCGCAGCTCCTGCACCCGTACAGCCCCAATTGCCGGATACCTGCTGCACATCCGCGTGAACCGCATGGGTTGATTGTTCGACGACGTGTTGCTGGCGTCGTCAGTCGCGCTGCTGAGTGTGTGGTTGAACATCGCAACATCGTTGCCATCGAGAACCCGCTCTAGATCAAGGCGGGCGAGGTCCTGCGCGGTACGGGCTGTGAAGGTCTGACACGCCGCTTGATACGCAGCGGTTGTCTCGGTTGTCCACACCTGCGACGGCACATGCATGACGCTAATCGATGTGGGATCGACGCGCCTTGCGATGAAGTCGCTGGGTGTCATGTTCTTTACTTCCATCATCTCTGAGAGAAGGGCGCTGCAGCGTGCCACAACCTCCTTGTTCACCGCTGTGTCCCCAGCGATACCAAACTGGAGGAGAATCTCGTTTGCTTGGTGTATGGTGCGGAAAAGCGTGACCGTCTCGCCCACCTGAGCCGCCATGCGCAATGCCGCCTCTACATTCTCTACCTGCTGAAGACGAATAATAAGTCGCTTGCCCTCCTTAAGCAGGTTCCGCTCTGCTGCCGTCGTCAGCTGTCCGTTTGACGAAAGCTCCTCTACGGCGCAAACACATTCAGCAAGATTATTTAGCTTTGGGGCAGCGACTGCAGCGCGCAGTGCATCGATGCGGTCGCGCTTCAGCTTTGTTGACTCCGAAATAGCAGCAAGAGGCTTCTCCAGCTGTTGCTGCAGAAGCTCTGAGAGAGTCTCACCGGACTGCAGAATTTCACTGATGATGCTGCTCTGGGAGAGCAATTCCTGTTCCCCGTGCGCAACTGCCGCTGAAACATCACCCATCGCAGCCTGCTCACAAACAGTCGATACTATTTGATTCCATGCTTCCATTGCTGGAAACCATTTCTTTTCCATCCATGTAAAGAAGGGGCTGTGTAGACGTGTGACACCACCAGCACGGTGATTCTGCCGGTGCTCATCAAGCATCTCTTTTGCACGAGTGAGATCCCTCTCGGCGACAACGCGGCGCAGAACAAGTATCTTCTGTGCCACTTCGAATAAGCTGTGCACAACCCGACGGCATTCCTCAAGTGTCTGCTGGCTGCCCAAGAAAAATTCCTCCACATCGGTTACTTCATGGTCGCGATACCGCAGTTCAATGGCGTCCAGTGTTGCGTGGACGTCTGTCACGGTGATGTTGACATTTCTATCAACTTCCTGCAGCGTCACAATTTGTGAGAGGGACACGTACTCAAGCTTAGAGAGCCAGCCAAGCAAAGCATTCGAGCTGTTGTGGAGACCCATAGCCAGCGAGCCATCCAAAGAACAGTCACGCTGGGTCGTATTCACCACACGGCGCGATGCCACAACAGAGCTCTGCACAGCACGAACGCCCTCCGGCGGCAGCGGGACACGAGCGCGGTGCGACAGTGACGCCGTTACGCACTCAATGTACGTGAGGATGCCTTCAAGTTCCTCCAGAGCTCCCTGCGAGGCTCCGGCGAATGTGACCTCTTTCCGCGTCACACGGTGGCCCAAGGCAGGGGCGTCACGCATCTCGTCTGCGGAGAAGTGCCGCACAGTCGACTCGTGTACATTCTCCTTTTCTGTAGGCCGATTCATCCACATCTGCGGCGATGTTGGGTACGTGGGGGGCCTGCTGAGAGGCGCCGACGCCGATGACTTGCTGCCGCAGGTGCTGTTTGTTGCAGTGCTGTCCTGTCGCCACATAGTCCAATGCGCCGTGAACGAGCAACCAACAAACGTAAGAAACCAAAAAAAAAAACGGGGTTACAGTACAAGTGTAAGTTTTGAAGATACGGTAAAGAGAGATAGAAAGGCTGCTATGACTAGTCCTCTTCCCGTCCTCCAAATATTCCTCTTCTACCCTTTTGTTTGTCTGTCTTGAGTCCACGTATGTATGCCGAATGTCCGAAGCAACGTGTCTCGCTGTTTAAGGCTGAGGATATAAAACGGTGGAGCTGATGTAGTCTAAGAAGTGTGGGAAACCAAACGAAAACAACAAGAGGGTACAGCGTTCGCTGTTTCTAGTTATCCTTTGAAGAAAGGACGGCTAACTTCTAAACGCAGAAAAGAAAGGAAGACGACAAGAAGAACAAAAAAAAAAAANAGAGAGAGAGAGAGAGAGAAAGAGAAACGCGAACTACCAGAGAGTTCACCGGGCATACTCAGCGGATGCGTAGCTGTGCGCTGGTAGGGTTGGGCACAACTCGTGTGTGTCGGCTTCGCCACATCCGCACCCCGCTGCGCCCCTCGTGTCCTCGGTTTTGCCTTGTAGTCTCGCGGCACTGGATGCCGAGCGCACAGTAAACCTCATCACCGCCTACGCCTCACCCGCAAAGGAGGAAGCGTGGGGCTACAAATCCCCATGCGCCCCCTCCACCTCCTTATTCTCAGTCGCCACCAGTGCCCCACTGGCATGGCCATCAGTCAAAGATATTGCAGCTACCGCGTCATTGAGCGACGACACGTCATCCTCCGTCAGACGAAAGGGAAGCAGCAGCCGCCCCAACAACTCCCGGTCCTGCTGCACGCCACGCCAAAACTCCAAACGGGCCTCCCACTCCGTGATGGCGAGGCGATGGAGCGGCTTCGTTACGACGCCATGGAAGGTGCTCCCTCGCGCCACCCCGTGATAAAGTGGGCACGACACAATCCTGGGCTCTTTTCGTGTGGAAATGCCTGAGACGCCACCCCCCGCCCCTTCCTTTAGCCGTGCATCTTCACCTTGTTGCCGTCCTTCCCAGGAGCACTCCGCGCCTTGAATAAAATTGCAGCACATGCTGTAACCGTTCTGGTCAAACCCTTTATAATGCACAACACTGTCACGAAAAGCGCGGAGCTGCAGGGAGAAACGGTATGTGTCATTCTCAACCACATCGAGACGCTGAGAGGCAGCAGGGCGATTCACCTCATCTTTCATCTGGAATTTGACATGCACTGCAACACTGCAGCCGTGAAGCATGGTTTCATTGTCACCTAGAGATGCGGTTCCACCAGCAGTCTCGCCAAGGCCACACTGTACAGAGGTCGATGCGTTGATGACAGCAAAAGGGCCAAACTCGCAATTCTCCGCCGCATTCATGACCGATGGAGAGAAGCGTGGGAGTGACGCAAATGGACGCATACAACGAAATGGTGTTGATTCGTCCATTTTGGTTGGCCTGAAAGAAGAAGCACCACCCACACGCGATGAAAACAGCATCACGAGTAGCAAAAGCGGCACGACAAAGGCCGCAGCGGGACGATACACGCCCTGGTATGTGTTCATAACGGCGCCTCAATGATGTTTAATCTAAAGAGATGTTTAACATAGTAAAGGATAATTCAAAAACGAAAAAAAAATACACATACACACGCATTATATATGTATATAGGTGATTCAAGCCAAACAGTCAGCTGAGCGGTGCGTCGGCTATCAGTGAGAGCGAAATTCAGTACACAAATACCCTCAACTTTGGCGAGGCACAAATACAGATCATCGTTGCGTAAGAACCACCACAAACGAGTAGTAAAACAGACATTCTTACACAAATGGTTACAGCATGATCGTCGATGACACTGGCATCCCGAACAATACATCGTTTCGAGTATCGCAAGCGTCCCCCTCACTGCGTTCATCCTCAGACGAATTCTCGATAGAGACACCTTCTAGTTTAACCGATACAGCCCGCCCACTATTGGCGGTGCCATTGGCAGGCTCCACCCACACAACAGCGGAAGTCAGAATGGAGAACACATCGTTAATCAGGCACTCCAGCACGGGCACCGTGCGCATCCCCACACCTTCCAAGCGGATTCGCAACATCGTCAGTCGAATGGGCAAGTCAGGAAGAACAGCCCACGAAAGAACAAACGCGCAACGACCCTCCTCTACAGCGCCTGTTTGCTCCTTCCCCTCCGCCTGGGGAGGAGGCGGCGTCATCTCCTGCACACTCAACAAGGGCGGCGCGGGGTTAGGCTCCACTTCACACGAGATGAATCCCACAAGATCCCGTTCCACCGGGTTGAGAGTTGTGCGTTCACCCTTTGCAGTGATAGAAAGCCCCTCGAACGGTGCCAGCTCGGGAAGACCCGAGGCTTGCCGCAGTGCGAAGCGCGGTGTTTGCTCATTGTTGCAAAACTCAGGGAGGGCGTCTCTATCAACGAATGCCTCAAAAACAATTGTCGTGTCAACAGCATCGGGGCGCCTGACCGTCACGTGGAAGAACACCTCATGGTTGTCTGTTGCGCAACGGTTGCCCCGCACGAGTGTAAGAGGCGTGGTCCCACCATTCTCAGAACGATCTTGTGCATTGCTATCCGGCATTGTAAAAACAGACCCAACAGATTGCGATGGTGGCATCGTCAACGCAGTGCCGAAGCCGCCCAATGGTGCGTCCCGGTTAAATGTTCGTCGCTCCTTCTGAGTCTCCTCGACGGCAAGAAAACTGCTGCTAACAGAGGAAGTGTTATTGGCTACTACAACTCTTTTCTCCTTCGTCCCCGATTCACTTGCTTGGGGCAGCTGTGGCTTAAGATCTCCTTTGCGCAGATGCGGGTATTCACCATCAACAAAGACGCCAGCAGTGGAGGACGGAGTCTCCTTGCGACGCGACGTTGCATTTCCTTCCTGATTCTCCCATGGGTCTGAATCATCTTCCTTCTTCCCTAATGAATGTCCCTCAGGCAGAAGCGGGGAAAACTGCGTAAGCTCCAGCTGGCTTGCTCTCGGTATTGCCACTGCCACGTGATCATCAGCGGTTCTTCTTTCTATGGCACCAAGAGTTCCCTTTGATAGTTCCGGCGGCAAGCTTCGTATTTTTTGCGGTGAGTTCCTCCCACTGCCGCCATTACGCTGTGACGACGCGCCGTAGCCGTGCTCGTCCCGCAAAGACGTTCCCATCGCCTCTTCGGAGCGTCTCCGACACTTCTCCACGACCAAGTCCTGCCATTTGAGGATAGATGCTAAGAGGTCTCGAACAGCACGCTGCTGCACCTGAACATGGTGGTGCGTGACCTTTGAGTGGGGCTTCATTGCACCCAGTGCCTTCTCTATGCGGCGCCTATCCTCCATAAAGTCAGCATGCACAGGCCCTCGGTTGATAGAGGGAAGAGAATTAGAGGCTGCGCTGTAATTTTGCAGCGTGATCTGAGTCTCACACGCGGTCGCAAAGCTACGCTGAGTCTCCTGGATGAGGCGGCTCAGTTCACCAATTGGGCGAGCGATGCCGAAAAAGTATCGAATGCCCCCCGCTATAGCCAGCGCGGTCGTCATGAGGGAGCCGTACACCACACACTGCTGATGACTCCCGAGATACAGCAGTGGAACAAACAGTAGAACGCACGAGAAGGCAAGAATAAGCGCCTCCACAATCGCTGAGAGAAAGGCTTGAATGCCGCTCATTGGCGCAAAAACGAAAAACTATTTTTTTGTTGTTGTTATTATTATTATTATTCTGTGCGTCGTTGCCGCTCTTGTTTGCAGCACCGGCAGTGGCAACACCAAACGCCGCAGGGTCAGCCCCGACGTTTCCAACCGCACACCCGTTGCCGACCAGACGTCCTCTCGCACGCCCGGTTCCCTTTCGGGTTTCAAAGGCTTTATTTGACAAAATCAAGAATAGATAGGCGGAGAGTGAGAGAGAAAGAGAAAAAACAACAAAAAAAATTATATCAAAAGCCGCAAAGTGGGTCTTCAACATCATACGCACTGCCGCAGAGAAACGGACCCACGGGAGAGAAAGAGTACTGGTACAGACACGCGTGCCCCCACGCCTTCCAAAGCACCCGGCCCTCATCTCCAAAAATCAAAGAGGAGGAAGACCACTAGGCCACTACGCAACATTACAACTCTTTTTTTTTTTTTCCTCTTATACAAAAGGCTAAGCCTTTCGCTACGTCATTCTCATATCTGCGATCTAATTTTCGCACCTTCTAGTCATCTGTACTTGTGCAAGGTACGTCCTCATAGCTGCCTCATTTATAAACGTTGAGTGCTTCTCCAGGATGTGCACCAAGGCGTCATGCATGCTCCTGTCCTGGAGATTGTTTTCGTGATCGACATCCATCAATACATGCTGCTGTAATGCATTCAGCGCAGTCGTGCGGGCGACGTCCGCACGACGGAGAAATTGAGTGAAGACGACACCTTGCAGCTCCTGCAGCTCTGGATGCCAGGGCGAGGTGGAGTAACTGTGCAGCGAGATATTATCGGGTCTCGCGTGGCGGCACAACTTGTTGAAAATAGAGTGCGGGGCTGACATCTCTTCGGTGTTCTCGCCCTTCATGAAAAAGCTACGATTCATCAGCGATGTGGTTCGAAGATAACCTCCACTTTCGATGAGTGACGTTGAATCCTGCATCCGAGTGTGTTCCTGAATGATAATGCGGGAAGCCATCAAAAAATTTGCATGCGCCACCAAACTGAGCTCCACACGGAACTGTATGCATCGCAGGTGGCGGTAGTATGCCAAATACAGGTACAGCGCATTCAGAAATGCACAGGTTGGTAGCACAAACAATATATATAACTTCTGTCGCACAGAGTGGCTCATTGCGCTATCGGGGAATATACCTCCCGCAGTTGGTGGTCCCATGGGCTCATCGGGGTACTTCTCGGGATCGTAAATATACAGTGGCGGCAATGCTGTGATAAGAAGCAGAGCGGCGAACACCACGGTGCTTGATATCATCATCCATGGCAACATCGCTCTTATTTGTCTCGCCTAATCGATATCCCACGGCATTTCAAACGTTACAAAATGAAAAAAAAAATAGACACAGCAATCATAGTGGCGGGGCTACAAAGAACATGATGAAAACCTTTAAAAGATCATGGGTATTACAGTAGAGATATATATATATATATAGCAAACATTTTCGCACCGCTCACCTTGCTATACCAACTGCATCACCTCATCGTCAAATGTTTGGTAGTGCAAGCCATCACACTTGGCGGGTCGAAGTGTGGGCAGAAGCAGCCACAATGCGAGCACAGCGTTCGATACAAGTCCCCCCCTGTCGACGCGGTGGATTAGCGGATCCCCTTTCGTCGCGAAAACCTCTAGAATATTGCGCCACCGCCCGAGGTCATACGGGTTGCGGAAGGGAGCCATGCTGTTGCGCGTGAGGTGCTCCTTCTGCTGCACGATAAACCTCTCAATTTGAGTTTCGTTTCGCAAAATGTGCAGCCCCGTCCATCCAACAAAAAATATCATGCACACAGAGATGGCGCTGCACAAAAAAAGTGTGAAAATCACCGGAAAGCTCGTAAAGCGGTTGCGATAGAGATCATAGGAGTCAAGCACCCCTGCCTCGCTCCACAACGAGCACACATTCGAAACGCCCAGACACACGGTGGCGAGGCCGGCGCCCAGCAGGAGGTAGACAAGAAAGAGGAAAAAAAAGCGGTGATTCTCGGCATCAACGCAGTTGTTAATCCATGGGCAGTGGTGATCCATCTTCGTCACGCACCGCTTGCACACACGACAGTGATGCTCGCGCGGCGCTTTGTAGCGGTCGCACAGGACACAGAAACGGGAAGGCGCCTCCAACAGACGGCGCTGTTGCCGCAGTGGCAGCGCCTCACCCTCAAGAGCAAGACGCCGGGTCTCCGCCGCGCTCACAGCGGGGCTGCGGAACAATGCAGCCGCCACGTAGTTGAAGAGAATGCAGAAAGATAATGCGCTAGAGGCTGCCCAGAAGATCAGAAAGTAAAGCGATCCCGGCGTCGCCATCAGCGGGAGGGCAATTCGGACAAACGTCAATGTACAGAACACAATCAACGACAGACCAAAGGCAAAGACGACGATACCGCCCAACTGCACTAATGTGTACACACAGGAGCTGCATCGCTCAAGAAACGCCACAACAAGCGTGGGTAGCCCCTCCATGTGCAGCCGAAGGTCCGTGTGTGTTATTATCAACGCCAATATGAAATTCGCTTCTTATTCCCTCTGTGAGTTTGCAGATGCCGGTCTCTCTCTTTCTCTTCCACAGAGGAAAGAGTGAACGACAGGATATCCGTGCCAAAAAAAGAAGAGAATGTTAAGAAAAAGAAAAAGGGTGTTGTTTGTGATGGTGGTGGTGATATTGTTTATGACGCTACCGCAACACATCGGTCACACACTCTCTCATATTTCATCTGTGTTTTTTTTTTTTTGCTGTGTGTATCTTCTTCGTTGTCCACTCGGTTTTACTTTGCTGCCGCTGGGCCATGGTGCCCGTCGCCGTTGCTCCTGCTGCTCCCGTCCCCCGCCTTCACCGTCCTTCTTCCTGTTGATGTGTTTTGACCGCGCTGGAGCCGCCGCGACGGTGCACGCCTCGGCGGATCTCTCGACTTGCGTTTAGCCCTCAGACGACGAATATATTCCCGCATCCGCGCGTACTTGTGGCGGCCAAGGTCGAGCAAGTACTCGTACGGGTAAATACCACCGGAGTGCCCATCGGAGAATACGATACGGAGCGCGTAGTTCCCAACAGGAATTACATCTGTAATGATGATACCGCGGCGCCCGTAGACGAGCGCGTCGGCTCCAATCACGTCGGTGCTCGGCGAGTACGCACGAAGAAACTCCGCGAGAAGACGCGTGCGGTGCTCGTCCGCACGCCGTTTGACTCTTGCCTCACCGCCCGCAGCTTCCCCCACCCGCTGCTGCTGCTGCTCCGCCGCATTAAGAGCGGTAGCGGGCCACACGAGATCGAGGTACTGCCTGTCCTTCGACACGATGACCTGCGAGGGCACAAGGTGTGCGCGGAGGCGCTGCTGCGCATCGAGCCGCTCCGCCAAGTTCTCCTGCATGGAGGGACGCCGCGGGTACGGCCGTCGTCGCTCAGTGATGCGCTGCTCGCTGAGCGGCATCATTTGCTTGTCCGCAAGCGACGTCAGCCGCTGCGCCAGGGTGGTACTGAAGCGGTCCACAAAGGACGTAAAACAGCACCGCTGCTCAAACAACGTGGCCGGTGACCGTCGCAGGCGGGGCGCAGAAACAAGAAGCACTCGGTTCATGTACGATACGACAACAAAACCAACAACAACAAAAAAAAAAAACAAAGCCGCGGTTCACCTCCCTCTTCCACACACTCCGTGGATGCCAATGTTGCTGTTCTTGCTGCCNAAAGCCGCGGTTCACCTCCCTCTTCCACACACTCCGTGGATGCCAATGTTGCTGTTCTTGCTGCCACTCACTCGAATTGCGTTGCTATTTGGCGAAACCCTACACTTCTGCAACTTCACCCCGCCCTACACAAAGACGCAGCAGCGAAGGTGAAGGGTGAACACAAGAATCACCGCCAACCAGGCAGCATCGGATTCTCCAGAGAATAATCATCCCCATCCCCATCAGCAACAACAACAAACATTATAACCAATCTTCCACTGTGAAAATGGCACACCTCAGCGTGCGGAGCTCGCCACTCTACTTGTCGCGAAGCCGCCATGTGCGCTCCTTCAATCCGAGCACGCGCTTCGGGTACCGCACCGCATCCTCCTCCGACGTACCCCAAAGCCGCCTCCGCGCCACAACGCGGTCATACCAGCGGTCACCAACCCACTGCGGCACCGCGTAGTACAGAAAGCGGCATATAGTGCGTGGTAGCCACCGATCAAGCTTCATCCCCACACGGCAGACTGCCACGTACCTGACCGAAACAACAATATCGAGGTCCTCGGCCGCACCGACCCCAGAGTCTCTTGAGGCACCAGAGGAGGGATCGAGTGGAAACATATCCCTTCCGTTTCTGCCGCTATCAGCTGCACCTAAGTACTGCTTCCGCTGTCTCCGCCGCACGCTGCTCAAGAAGGTGGCTGTCTTGGAGGGAACCTTCTCCACCAGCACGATACCCTCCGCGTCCTGCGTGAGGTGTGGGAACCAGCGCCGCACCTCGCGCCACTCGACCGAATCGAAGCTGCAGAAGAGCACTTTGTTGGCCTCCAACCTCACCGGATCAATGTCGCGCGAAAAACTAAGGATGCTAAAGAAGGAGAAGTTGCGCTCCAGTACGTACTGCACCCGGGCTTGGCACATGAGACAGTGCCCGTCGAACCCTACGAGGTTCCGCGGCAGTTTGCGCAGAACTGCCTGATACGACCGGCCGCGGTAGCGTTGTGACATGCATAAAGTGTTATTATCTTGACTCTGTACGTGGGTGTATTATATATATATATATATATATAGCACAGATGCGGGGAGCCGCCGGACCACACCGCAATCAAGCACCACGACGCACCACCAGTAGCAAACCAAAAGAAAAGAAGGAGAGTGTACCAAGTGTGCATCTCTGCTGCCGCCTCTCATGGCAACCACAGACCTGAAATGATGCCTCTGTGGAGCGCCACTTCGCCTGGCCCCTCTTCTCCCTCACCATCATCATCCTCCATGTTCCTTCGTTTGTCTTGGTGCTGCGCCCTGAATCTTGTCGCTCGTCACCCGGGACGGCGGGCGCCTTTTTCCTCGCGCAGAGGAGACTGCGACACAACCAGCGGCACATAAAGCGACGGACTCCACATGCGCACCCCGCCTTGGCATCGCATCCTCCGTTTTATCAGAACTCGCAATGCGAACACAGAGACATCAAACAAACGAAAACAGACAAAAAAAAGCCACAAGGAAACAACACAAGCGCAAAAACGTCATATCGCTCGCTATCGGTTGTTTAACATCTCGCCTTTTTCACTCCTTGTACAACTCGCTGTTGCGCGCGTAGTGTTCCTCCAACTCACGCTGCGCCTCTCGCAACTCCGGTGTCATGATCTTGTAGACATCGTCGTGCAGCGTCTCTAGCGGCCACATGGGCAGCTTCTCCTGCCGCCGCAGCTCCTCGAGCACCTCCTGCCGCACCTGCTGCACCAACGCCTCCGACTGCGCAGGGCTCCACAGTGCCTTCTTCATCATGTACTTCTCAAAACGGGCGATAGGCGAAAGCGTCTTGGCGAAGTATTCCACTTCGTCCCGGGACCGGTACGCCAAGCTGTCGTCGGAAGAGGAGTGGTGCGAGACGCGGTACGTCATGGCCTCCACAAGCACAGGCCGGTTCGTGGTGAGAATTATGTCACGGGCGCGGCGCACTGTCTGTATCACCGCCAACACGTCGTGGCCGTCCACACGTGCGGAGGGGATACCGCAACTTGTGCCGTGTGCAAGAACGCCATCGCCACAGTACTGCGATCGCGTGGGGGTGGAGATGGCGTACCCGTTGTTGCGCACGACATAAAGCGTGTTCGAGCCCATCGCCGCAGCGAAGTTGAGACCGGCATAGAAGTCCCCCTCGCTTGTGGCACCCTCACCACAGAACNGCGTGTTCGAGCCCATCGCCGCAGCGAAGTTGAGACCGGCATAGAAGTCCCCCTCGCTTGTGGCACCCTCACCACAGAACACTGCGGCGATGCGCTTTTTGCTGGCATCCTTCTGCTGCTCGTTCTCAAGACGAAAGGCATAGCCAGCGCCTGTCCCGTGCGGGACGTGTGTTGCCAGAGGTGAGCTAATCATGTGCACATTCAGCTTGCGTGAGCCGTAGTGAATAGGCATCTGGCGCCCTTTCATCTCGTTCTCAACGTTGCCAATACACTGCGCCACCATCTCTTGAATAGTATAGCCACGGTACGTTAGGAGGGCGGCCTCACGATACTGCAGGAAGACCTCGTCACAGATCTGTAGCGCAGCTGCGGCGCCAACGACTGCGGCTTCCTCGCCAAAGCACGTCAAGTAAAATGCAATGCGGCCCTGCCGCTGCGCCTTCATCAACATGGCATCAATCGTGTGTTGCCGCAGCATCGTCTCCATCATTTTCACCAACACTTCCTTCGGCACCTCCGGCTCACCAGTCGGGCTAACAACTGTGCCGTCAAGGTCCACCACGTGGTAGAGGGGCGTGGACGACGCTGGTTTCTCGTAAAACATGAGGTCTTTCGTCGTTGGTGTGCCAGCAAAGTCCATATTCCACACCTTCTGCACCTTTGTGAGGGCCTCATCGAGGGCCCGACGCAGACACAGTGAGGCCCGAAACATCCCTTCCTCAGTATTTGAGTCTTCGTAATGCCACACGCCTCGCACACACACACACACACACACACCGGCACACCATCACAAGCCCGGTGTACGCGGGACAGCGCATCAAAACGCCCAAGAGAAGCGGAGTAAAAGGAGCGAAAGAAATAAAGTAAAATACGTCGCCGCCACACACACACAGACAGAAAGCAGAATAGTAATAAATAAAAGGCAACAAATGGAGCAGAAACAAAGGGAGGGTTTATCTTTTCATGTCGCCATCGCAGCTCACATTGGACGACTGATGCCAAACCGCACCAGTGTGCTCTTTACATCAATAAAGGAAAGGCGAGAGGAGTTTCTGTGGGGTTTGCCTCAGCTTCTCCCCTTTGCCCTTCTATCATCCACGGCGCCATCATTCTGAATTCTCTTCGCTTTCTTTATCTCCCCTGTATTGCTTGACTGCCCAAGCCCCCACCTCTCTTCTTCTCCTCCTCCTCAGAGTCTCGCAGTTTCATGGGCACTCTTGCTTCATGGTCGCGCGCGGCTACGCCTCAGTCAGGTCGTCGTCGTAGTAGAGGTGCAGCGTTGGGATGTAGAAGTCGGCGTTCAAGCCCAGCGACTCAAACTCCTCCGACTCGTCAACGACGCCGTTCTCGTCAAGCGTCTTGCTCATGTCGAGGTCGCGACCCTCCGGGTCGTGGCGGCGCCACGTGTAACTCAGCGCGTGGGCGTTAATTGAGAGAAACCGCGTCATGACAATCTCGTGCAGCGTCTCCTCCGCACAGACCTCCAGTGTGTGCTCGTGCCCGTTGAGCGTGTTGACGATGCGGATCTTGCGCGTCTTGCGGGTAAGACTTCCAATGGCGTACTTCTCGTCCTGCCACCACGGCACGTCGTAGCTGAGGTCGATGCTGCTATCGGGGAGAACGGTCGGGATGTGTGCGAAGCGGCCGAACGGCTGCGCATATGTGCGGAAGCCCGTCTCGGGGTCGATGCACGTCTTGAGGTCCATCGTCGTCTTGTCGAACCAATGCGAGATGTCAGCACCGGCGGCGCGGATGAGCGGCTGCACGAGGCTGGCGTAGCGTGTGCCCTGGTACTGCTGAATGAGCGGGGTGATGTCTAGCACCTTGCCGTTGGCTGACACAAACGCGTCATCCTCGAAGCAGTGCGCGCGGACCTCCCGCGGGGTGTAGTGTCGTGGCATCTTTCTCTCTCTCTCTCTCTCTCTATATATATATATATATATACCTCCCTCTCTCTCTCTCTCTGTGTGTGTGTGTACACCTATGCTCAGTGCGAGAGTACTGACTTCTGTACGACGATGATATCAACAGCAACAACAAACACTACTACTTCTCCCACGCCAAGCTGTGAGAGTATGTGAAGGAGCTGCTGCTGCTGCTGCTGCTGCTGCTGCTATCACCCCCCTCCGCTAGAAACACCTGACACGAAGAATAGCTCCCGCGTCCGTTTCTCTATTTGTGCTTGTCCCGCCCACGTCCTTACAGCAGTGAGAAGCAACAAAAAAGTCGATTGTGAAGCGCCGAGGCCAAACGTAACAAAAGCAAAAAAAAAACAGCCGAGAACAGGCACAGATAGACACACACTAATCCTGTGAATGGAAGTTGTGATTACCAACAAAAAAAAAGCAAATGCCCATTAATAGAGGTATAACACACTTATAACACTTTAACTCAGGCATTGAGAAAACACACACACACACACATTTCCCAATCCTTACGACGACAAAAGAACAGAGGCCGCCCATCCACCTTCATTAATCGCTGCTGTTTCAGTCTTCACCCCCTCTTCGGCGCCCTGTAGCACTGCGGCATCGTAGCTGTACCACACACGCAGATCCCCCTTATTGACACAGCGCCGCAGGCGGAGCTGTAATGTTGAACCCGCCCGCACCTCCATCACATCGCGTGGCTCCACGGCAAACACACATGGAAACCAGCTGAACATTCCCTCTGTTCGTCCATCCGGGAGAGTCGAGAGAGCGATAGGGGCTTTGCCAACCCCTGCATTGTCCCCGCCCCTTGTGGCGTCGTTGAGTTCGTACAACAGGGCGCTGAAATATCCAACAAATCCGCAGCAGCGTCCGCTGCTGTCAACGCTAAAATTGAGTGTGACGTCTCGTTCCTTTCGCTGCTCCCCTTCTGAGAAGTGATGAAACGTCCAACAGGCTTGCGGTGGTGACAGCGCAACGGCACGGCAAAGGTTGCTAACAAACATAGAATGAAACAACGACGCACGTCCGTCGCGACACCACGGCGGCAGCACTGAGAGGCCTGACACAGCGGCATCGGCAACGGCTTCCTCCATCCACCCCGAGTGCAGCGGTGCGATCCACGCAGTGTAGTGCATAGGAATGGATACCACGTGTGGGTTTGACGGCAGCCCCGCCGACGTCTGGTGGCACTGCAGGTCTGCATAGAAGCCATCAATGCACTCCGGGCTCAGCTCGTTGTCACCAAAGCTCCCCAGCAGCTCTGACACAACAAGATCGCACAAGCCCCACCGTGGTGGCAGCGGNCCATTGGACATAGTCACACTGCGACCGTCCGCGTGGATTGTCTCCACAACGTGCCCACAGCAATGCATCCACTGACGCCACTGTTGGTCGGCGCGGAGCCGCAGTCGAACGAATTCTACCGCCTCCGGGTTTTTTTCTACTGCGAAAAGGTGAACACGCACACCAACATCCGTTGCAGCAGCAAGACACTCTCCAATAAGAGGGCCACGACCTGCCCCAAGAAGAACAACGTAAACCGCATCCTCCGTTGCACCGGATTCCGCACCATCGTGGCATCGACACCACATTCGCCAATGACTCCATTCCTCGCGGTGCGTCAGCCACTCGCGAAAGTAGCTGCGCATCGCCACATAGTACTGCTGGTACTTTTTGCGATCCTGTTCAAACACCTCGTAGGCACCGCTAGGCAGCATGTGGCCCAGAGGTTGTAATGGCAACTCTAGGACGTCCTCAAAAGCTGCAAAGAAGTCCTTCCCATTGTCCACCACGCACCTCTCGCAGAGTTGGTTTACCAGTGCGTAGGATTCCAAAAAGTAGTTAGCAGGAAAAACGGGTGCTGCGCGTCGCCGCAGCAACTCCACCACGAACGCCCCCAAAGACAAAAAAGGGGGCTGCGCGGCTGCCCAATAAGAAGCAACAAAGGGCATCACGTCGCTCGGCAGCTGCACGCTCTGAAACCCTTTCGCGCCGGGCCGCAGCGCGCGCAACAGCTTGTCCACACTGGGAACCTCAAAGGCAATAATCGGCTCTCCGAGCCACTCCGACGGGAGAGCGCCAAAAGTTTGGGAGAAGTGCAAGTATGGTGCAACCCTGTGGACAACTTCGCGGGACACAGAACTCGGCGCGCCCACTGCGGCGGGCGGAGCACCACCCCAAAGAAGAACCGTGCGGAGACGGGAGTAGGCGACTCGGTGCGACTGACACGTCGCGTCACAGTCCACCCAGATATGTGTTATTTGGGTCTGACGCAGGTGCGCCCCGAGAACAGCAACAGACGCTGCAAACGCGGCTGTCTCGTCCTTGCCGTCGTCACCGCATTCCGGAAGAGGCACTACCACCGCACGGAGGCACAGGAATGTTGCGAGACGAAGTTCGCGTTGTATGCATTCCGCCGCCCCGGGAGTGTCCCACGATGGGACTGTCACCCTGCAGCATACAGATGGGCCCCACGAAGACGAACAGTTCAGTAAATCCAACATCTGTTCCGAAGCATGTTCAACGTTCTCCAATGCTGAGGTTAGAGCAGCAAGTGGGGAGCAGCTATTGAGATGCACCTCATCAGCACCATTCTCGCCAAGATCGAAGAGAGAGAATGACGCGTTGGATGCTTTCCTCTTGTCTATCGCAGACAGTAGTGTCGTCGCACCGCAAATGCCATAATTCTGGAGGCTCGCTGGCTGAAAGGCTCCCCCATCCGAGTGTGAAGGATAGGCGGCTTGCCACCCCATCGAGGAGTGATCCTCAGTAGCATCAACAGTAGCGGTGGAAGTATTGTTTCGCCGCTCCATTTGTCTTTGCTGTCCCTATCAATGATCGCTGCTGAAGAACAGCACACTACAAGAACACAAGACAAAAAAAAGTTATTATTATTATTATTATAACCAGGAGAAAAAAAAAAAAACAAGAAACAAGAAAAAAAAATCAGGGAAAAAAAAAACGTACACTGAAGCGGCGGTGTACCCACAAGGACGACTGCAGCTGTGGCATGAAGATGCATCCCCACAGCATACACGAGAAGTATGAAGAAACGAAAAAAAAAAAAAATAATACAACGATACATAACAAAAGAGCATCCATTCAGCATGAATATCTAAGGTGAGATCCGATAACAATCAAACAAAAAAACCCGTGGCGAATCCCACGCATGTGTCTATTCCAGCAAAGCCTTGCGCTCTCGTACCAGCCCTAGAACATGCTCGCGGGTGAATGGCCCACGGGCACCCGTGCTGTTGCCGCCTCGACTATGGTTATTCATCTGACTTCCATCAAGATTTCGGCTTTTGGATTGGCCACTAGCCGAGGGCGGCGTCATGCTACGCGACAATGAGTCCATTGTTACCGTTTTACCATTTGTTGATCTGGCCACAGTAGGGGTTCTTTGCAGGCCGGTCTCTTGTCGTGATGTACTCATATCCGCCGCTCGCTCACTCGCGAAGCCACCACCACTAGGCTCAGTCATCCCATCACCATGTCTCTGTGGTAATGGTGGAACCGCTACGCTCTCTGGCATATATTCTACCGGAGCGGCACCCCTTTCCCCTGTTGAGCCCTGCTTCAACTCCTCCAGTCGCTGCCACTGCATCTCCAACCTGAGTAGTTCCTCCCGTATCCTCTGGGATTCTTCTGATGGAAGAAGAAGCTCCTTTGTGACTGTCCTTTCATCTGCATCGTTGCCATGTTTTCTTATTGGTATTCCTGTATCATCAAGAATACTACGCAACGGTGGGGCCTTGGAAACTGCTGCCTCTTTCAGCGCGGAAGCGTTCTTTACAAAACTCGACGGGTCCCGCTGAAATTCCTCGTAGCTATTGCGTAGGCGCTGATAAAGATCCTCAATGCCCTTTAAATATTCCGCCACCTTCTCGTCCTTCTTTGCTGCCTCTCGATTCAGAGCATGGTGAATGTCCCCAACGCCACTTGTATATGACAGCTGTGTGCTGTTACGCCTTTTACCCGCACCCGTACGGGCTTGGCTGTAACTCTTCTCGTCCCGAGAAGCACTTTTCACCCGCACCTTCGGAGAGTACGCTCGCTTGCTCATCACTTCTTCCAAGCACGGCGACACTCCCTTCACTGCACGGGCTTCTGTGTAGTAATCCCTCCGCCGATGGTTCGGCAATATACCAGCAGTACTAGTAGCGCCGCGTGGAGTCCCAGTGGTGCGTCGAGTGGTGGAGGGCGAGCTGAACCGTCTTGCTGGCGACGGTGCAGCACGTCCGTTGCGTGGTGTCGGATTCCGAGGTTTCCGCTGCCATGTACCTCCAAAGTTCTGATGGGAGTCCCTACTCGGGCTGCGAGAGAGTCTACGATGTAGTTCCCGTCTGGCCTCATGAGCAATATGCCGCACGTGTTCCTCCTCCTGTGTGGATATAGAGGGCGCCCGTGTGCGGCCTGTGCTGCATCGTGCCTGCCCTGGTCTCCGTTGCGGGCCAGCGTCCTCCACGCTACCGTCCCCGGTGCTTGACGGACCGTAGTCCTCTACGTCCTCGTTCACCCGCTGCTGTTGCGGCTGCTTTGGGGGCAGCACAAACCACGACGGTGGGGGTGGGGGTGGCATTTGACTCATGTCCGCATTAGGGGGCAGCGGCGGGAACGGCGGCAGCAGATAAGGAGGGAATGGAAACATCGAAGGCAGCGGAATGTCCTGCGGCGTGGGCCATCTTGCCGTAGCACAATTACTGTTGCTGTCGTTGATCCCGCATGCTGCGTTGGTGCCGTTGGGCGGTATGGGTGGTGGTGGAATCCACGGCACGTCCTGCGGCACCGCCCACGTTGCCGGTGGAATGGGTGGTGCCGGCCAGTCAGCAAAAGAGGGATTCAATGAGGCGCCGCTAACAAAGAACGGTGGCGGTGGCGGTGGCGGTGGCGGTGGGGGAAAGTAACCAGCGCCAGCAGTGCTGGTGCTCTCGTACGAGATGCCAGCCTGATGTGGGCTCACACTACTGAAGCGATTAAAGACTGCAGAAGACGCGGCAGTGGTATCAGGATTTCTATCGTGGCGGCCATGCTGCGTGAGGTTGTTTAGCCGTGGTGTCGTGCACGCCTCCAGGTAGCTGCTATCAAAGAATGTGTGCGGCTCTCGGCATTCGCGTCGCTCTCGCGTCGGGGCAGCCATTCCGCGGGAGACCCGGAGTGCTGCACGCGGGGAACGTGCTGCACTAAAGATGGCGGCCGATGTGTGTGTGTGTGTGTGTGCGGGCTGGCCGCAATGACCCCACAGCCCTCGTCCCTACCTGGGATCTGCGCAGCGTACGAGACAAACAAAGGGAAGTGAAACAGCGGTGGTACATAATTCCATGAGCTTTTCTTTTCGAATATTCCTCGCCCCCATAAGCGCGCACGCGCGCCTCACTCTCTCTTTCTCTCGCTTTCACTCTCACTGCCCTTGTTGCTAATGTTGTTGCACTCACTCTCTCCCCCTCCACTCACCCCGACCCCATCAATGCCGCCACCCCCAACACCGACAAGAGTTTAAAATGGGTCGTCCTCCTCCCCGTCTACGGGCATGATACAATGGACCAAGACAAGAGAGCGTTTGCAATACACAAAAATGTAGACAAATGAATACAATGTACAATTCTTTTCTGTTGTTTCGTTTCTCATGTGAACGGCAGACGAAGCACCGGTGCGGCTCCCCGCCATTACTAGCAAGCCCCTCCCCTCGCCGCAGCAAGGGGCATACGCACCCAACCGCTTACTTCTACGCCCGCACACTCTCAAAAGAAAGAATGAGAGAATGAAAAAAAAAAACAACAAAAAAAAAGACTCATGTTCTCCTTCTATTTCTTTTTTTTTCCCCCTTTTTCGCTTCTTTTTTATCTCACATTGCATTTATCCTCGGTGCTGCTTTGGTCACGCAGCTCTAACTGACAAAATGCGATTGCCACCCTGTGATGGTGCTCACGTAGTGAAGAAGATCGTGCCGCATCCGCTCTTTGCTCTCCTGCTTCATGTAGTGGCACATGCGGCGGCTCTCCCGCAGCGAGAGCGACTGGTACTCCGCCAGTTGCCGGGTACGCTCCAGCATGAGGTCCTTCGCGATGCGACGATCGTTGCAGGCAGCAGTCATGATGGCAGCGTAGGCATTCCGGTACTTTTGGTCCTCCTCCTTTATGAGTCGCTGGTGCTCCATTTTCTCCTGCCGGTCCCGCTGCAGCGCATGCCTCATGTCTTCGCGGAGTTGCCGCGTCGCATCGCTGTGCCGTTGCACCATGTTTCGGCGAACTTCCTTCTGCAGGTCATCAATAAAACGCAGACAGCGTAGCATTTCAATCTTCTCGTTGCGCAGCTTGTAGTCGATCATGCGCTTCGGTTCCTTCCGGTGCGCCTCATCTCTCGACACGGTGTCAGGCAGGAGACTGCGGGGCAGCACTGCGCCACCCTTCCGTCTGGTGCCACCGCGCGTTGCAGCACGAAAATCTACAGGGCGCTGTTTTCCACGCCGGCGACGGGACTCACGCTCACGCGCGGCCTCCGCCAGTCGTGCGTCCAACAAACTTAGCCGCTCACGCGCATCCACAAATCCTGCGGAGGAGACCATGGCGTGACCCATCCGCTCCGGTGGAATCACCTCCGCGTTCCACGCCTTCACCATCTGGGTAGTGGGGATCTCCTCCTCCTCGAGATTGCCGTAACTACCGTCGCTGCAGCCGTCGTCCTTCACCTCATTCCCCCCGTCTTCACTCTCGCCCTCAGAACCCAGAGCAAACACGCCACGGGCGATCAGTGGCTCCTCTTGCCGCGTCCTCGCCTCCATCGCGCGCGAGTTGTAATGAGTGTGGTGGTGCTCGTGCTGGTGTTCCGGGTGCGGGTGCGGGTGCG
>NW_008825732.1:2443-30889 GCF_000691245.1 Trypanosoma grayi | reverse complement strand
CAGCTCGCGGCGGAGGGAGTGCCGCCGCAGGAGATCACCGATAGGTTGTGCCAAGAGGCCCTGCGACAAGGGAGCACGGATAATGTTACATGCGTCTACATCAATATGAGGGCGAAACGACCTAATGGTAGTGAGTGGAGACCCGAAAGTGCAGCTTCTTCATCTCACAAGACACGCCTATGAAACAGGTGAATGTATTATTTCTGTGTTGTTTCTTGTTTCCTTTTTTTCTTCTTTTCTTTGCCCTTCACCTGGTCGGCTACCTCCCTTTTGGTCTTGGGTTTTTTCTCACGCCTTGTGCTGATATATATATATATATATCTGCATATGCGGTGTACCTGCTCCGTCGCTGCAGTGTGGTTTACCCGTTTTCTCTTCCTTGTTGAAGCCGCATATACGTGCGCGGTGACTTGCTGTTGTGCTGGAAAGGCACAATGTGGGGAGTTCAGCAACGACTACGACGGATGCATGGCCACCAGAACGGAAGAACGGGATGATACACGTGTAAGAGAGAGTGGGGAGGCGGAAACGGCAACTAAAGGAACAGAGGAAATGCCGGAGAGAAATTGGGTGAAGTGAGGAGGCATGAGAACCACAAAACACTGACAGAAACGAAAGAGTGAATTGGGAAAGGGGCGGGAGGAGGTGGGAGGTGCGGCTGCGAAAGGGTGCGTCCGTTTCTTGTTTGCTTTCCCATTCACTTCGTTCGTATGCCCAGAGAGAGAGAGAGAGAGAGAAAGAGAGAGAGAGAGAGAGAAAGAGAGAGAGAGAGCGTAGATGGTGAGGGGGATTGAGTGTTGTGTCCTGCTTCCTTTACCTCTTTGTCTTGGGCAAGACATGTCGTTGCACTACCCATTAGCCGAGGCAGTGTTTGCGAAAAAGTGGTGGGGCCGAACTGTGATGTATGTCTCTCTTTCCCTCCGGACTGCCCAAGCCGCACGGGGCATAACATTACAAATACACACAGAATGAAAAATACAACGAAAAACGAAATAAACCAAAAAAAAAACGAAAAGGAAATATCAAGAAGAAGGAAAGCGTAAGAAAAGAAAGAAAATGCGGGATGAAATGAAAAAAAAAGCGGGAAGATGCGCATACCCAAGTGGCAAAGCGAAACAGAAACCAAAGCCACTGCAGTAACATCGAGGGCGGCGGAATTCTTTAGAAGGGGAGTGGGAGAGAGAGAGAGAGAGAGAGAGACAGAGAGGGAGAGAGAGAGAGAGAGTGGGAGAGACGCGAATATGATGTATTTCTACTCCATTTTCTGCGGCTTCGTCTTCATTCTACATCACCTTTGGGTGTGTTTAAAACAACGGGGATAATGATGCTCCCAGCTTTCTTTTTATCTTTCTCTGTCTTGTTCTCGTACTCTCTCTCTCTCTCTGTCTCTCTTCGGCGCTGCGCCCATTTTAGATGTGTGTTTAGTCTTCATCTTCGACTTTTCCATGTTCCGGCTGCTGAAAGGCGAAGTCGAGGGGGAACCTCTTTCTTGTTTGTTTTGTGTCGCCGACACGCACTGGTGACGTCTCGTGCGAGTGCTGTTTCATCCCCCTCACATGCACACACACTCACCTCAACCTTTTCCAATTCCTCTGCAACTCTCTCTCTCTCTCTCCCTCAGCACGGGGGTTGTGAGGTGAGGATGAACTTAATAAATATTGTGTTGGTTATTGTTCTTTTCGCTTATTTTATTTGTCTCTGTGCGCTTTCGTCTGCTTTTGCTTTACACTTACAGTATGGCTCGGGGAGGGTGGTCTTTAGTCCATCAGTTTGACAGAGAAGAGCGTTACATTAATTAGGTGTGGCTTGCATGAAGACCGAATTCCATAGTACAACTGCTTTGCCAGTGACCCTTGTGCATTCACTGGAAGCGCCACCGAGAAGGCATGGCGCATCGGCTGCAGAAGCGCCTTGTGCTATGGCGTCATCAGCTATTTGCCCGATATCTGGGTCGATGCGGCCTCTCTTCCACTTCACGGCTGATGATGCCGTTATTCTAGCGATGGAGCACAACAATCACAGCAAGCTACTTGCTATATCTACGTCAAAAAATGAAGTTTTTGTGACGTCGACGCGCAATATGCCTATAAAAAACACCACAACGTTAGAAGAAGATCAGGCGAGGTGGGATCCAGCAGGTGTCACGGTGCTGATCGACCGTCTGCGATTCCCTTGTACTCACCTCGCCTGGGCACCATGGCAGCATGGCATGTACTTAGCGTGTGTTTGCCGAGGTAAGCAAGTGCGTCTTTATCGCCTCTCGCATGGTCACTGGTCGCTGGACGAGGTGATAACTGTACAGGACTGCAGTTCGGTAGCGTTTTCTGTTCACTTCACGATGGCGTGTGCATGCACCAAGGGGAAGGTGCTAATATTCGCGCAAACGACTGCTAACGAGGATGGCACGTGGTCTCCTTACAGCACATATTCATTAGAAGAAGGCAACGGTGCTATGACTACGTCGCTGAAGAGCCGCAATCGCGTCGTTAGAGGCTCCACGTGTGTTGGATGGGACGAAACAGGCAGTTTTCTAGCGTTGGGAGACGAGGAAGGTGTTTTGCGCGTTTTTAATGTGTCCAGTGAAGGTAGATGCCTTGGTGAAGTGGCTTACACGTCTGATCCACTTTCCGGCCGTGGGCGACGTGTGCTACAGGTGTCGTGGTCACCAGGGGCGGGTCGCAGCTTCTTTATCCTCGCCGTGGTGACATCTTACCGGGTAACACTTCTTTTTTTCAGGCGCGCACGATTAGGCGTTTTGGTTTGTACACAGACAAACGCGGCGTCGCAGCAGCAGTTGCTACTATGTGCGAAGACAAGTTCTAGTATGGAGGAAGTGACAGAACTTTCATGGAATACCAATGGTACACGTTTTGTCACTGCTCACACGGATGGCGCAGTGTGTGCGTGGGTGGTAGATATATCATATCAGCGAAACTCACGCGTGCCTCTTGGTGAGACTGAAGGTGAAGGCGACAGTGGCGGGAATGGCATGCTGCACCACACCGGCGCTTCAGAGCCGGATGATAGCTTGGTTCTGGTAACGTCGATCCGTAAGGTTCCTGTGGTTCACCCATATCACGGTGGGGAACAGTGATGAGAGGAAATTGGGCCGAGATACAAGAAACGAAGCAAAACAACGCTACAGACGAAAGAGACTAACCTTGTGTTGACGTGGGAGAGTAATACTAGGAAACACTCAGTGATATTGGTATGACCCTTTTTCTTGATTCTTTTGTTTACATACAACTCTTTGCTGCTATTGTTTACCATTTTATTTGCTTCTCAACGTTAGTATGATGCTTGTCTTTTTTCTATGGTTTGTCTGTTAGTTTAGGTTGTTTCCACTGCTGTGTGTTGGTGAAAGAACATTTCCCGACCGCTGTCGTGCAACATGAGCTGGCACAAGGAAAAGAACGACCAGAACCCCGGAAGGGAGAAGGAAAGACGCCGTGTTGGTAGAAAACGTCCTCCTGAGAGAGATGATGTGCAGGAATCTCCTGAGGTGACTAACCAACATAAAGCTCTTCCTCACCCCCCTCCTCTTCCTCCTCCTGTTACTGTTGATGCTGATTCTTCTTGTGGTGTGGAGACATACACTTGCGATGGTAAGGACTCTGCACGTGGTGTACGAGCGAAAGATGCTCAGGCTTCTCAGCTGCTGATGTCTGATCCGATATACCGAATCATGCACGCTTTGCCACGGTCGGATGTCCTTGAAGTTGTGAAGTGTCAATTCAGTTCAAAGGAGTGTGAACGAGCTGCGACATACTTTGATAGTTCTTTCATGAAGAAGCCTTTACGACATCTTCGTCTACAGATAGGATGTGATCGTGCGACTGGACTACACCTCTTTTTCCCGAGGTTGCACCACCACCGAGGCACACTGCGCCTTCTTGACTTGTCTCGTAACGATCTAGACGAAGACGACGTGGCGACACTGACACAGCTACTAGATCTGCGCAGTAACACTCCGTCGGGTGGGGCAGCATCATCTCTTGAGGTGTTGGACTTGAGTTACAATCGCCGAGTCGGCAATCGTGGGGCTTTGTTTCTTCTTCATTCCCTGCGTTGCAACAACACAATTCGTGCCGTGATTCTCAAGGGCATCTCGTTAGATGACAGTGGTGCGATTGATATCGCGCCGTTGCTGTGCCAACGTCCTCGGCCACGTGTGCCGGATGACAGGGAAAGTGTCACTTTCCAGGAGACCACGTCGCGTCGGCTCCCGACGTTTTTTTTGAACCTGAATGAGAATCGTATCGGTGCCGCAGGAACAGTCGCGCTTGGGAAAGGAATCCCCGTGCACGTGTCCCTCACATTGTGCAAGCAACGTCCTATGTGCGATGCGAAGAGGCCCACCACGTAGCGTTGGAGCGCACACTCAGGCGTACATCAACGTAATTCACTTATGCGAAACGAACCGCTGCTAAACCAAATGTCATTGCGAGCCTACAAGTCTATAGTGCTTGACAGTGTAGTAGCGCTATTGCTGCATTTTTTTTTTTTTGATGTGCCTCGTTGATCGATGTGTTATCGAATCAGCTATGTTCTTAATTTATCTTTTGTTCCCCCTTGTTGTGCGTCTTCCCTTTGTTTTTTGTTTTACCTGTAAGCTATTTTCAGTTGCAGCGAGGGTGGAAGTGAGTCCCCTCTATTCAGCGCGTGCTTCTTGTTAAGGGAGACATCTGCGCTTCTGTGCGATGACTGACGCGGCGCAGCTGTTGGGCGACGCCACGGATGTATCGCACTCGTCTGCTGTTGTGGTGCTCAGCACGCTTGTGGAGGAGGGGCGCCTCATTGAGGAGCGCGCGGAGTACCTGAAGCAAAAGTTCAAGGAGCTTCATACGCGCGTGCTTGTGGTGTACAAGCGCGACAACTTTTTACTGAAGCGTGCGCGCCAGCTGCGGAAGGAGCTGGACCTTGAGAAAGAGCGCATTGTTGCGCGCGGCGACGTCGCGCAGGAGGACGATGCGGAGATACAGCGACTGAAGAAGCAGTTGCTGGAGGCCGAGGCGGAGCTCTCTGATGCCCAGGAGCGTGAGAGCATTCTGCAGGTGGAGGCTCTGGAGTTTGACCGGAGGAAGCACACCATGCTGCTCGAGCGCGAGGATGCCCTCGCTGCTGAGGAGGCGCGGTTGCGGCCCCGCATGGAGGCTCTCCAGTCGGAGATATCTTCGATGGGGAGGGAGATCAATGAAATGGTAGCACAGATGCAAGCGATCGGGACCAAGCGTGATGAGATACTCGCACAGGAGGCGGAGTGCAAGGAGCAGCTGGTGCATTGGAACACAACCATGGCGGATGCAGAGCGGCAACTGGCGAACGTCGAGAAAGCCCCCGAGCGCGCCCTCAGACAAACAGAGATGGTCGTGAAGAGTTATCTGGCCGCACAGATTGAACTGAATTCACTCGATGAGAAACTGCAGGTTCAAGCAGACATCATTGCAAAACTTGAGCTGAAGAGAAACACACGAAGTACAGACTACGCGCAGGCACAGTCTGCATTGCAGAAACTAAAGTCTCAGATCGACTCCAAACGTGTCACGCTGGCCACACTGAACACTTCACTGGAGATGGAGCTAGAGGCGTGCCAGGGATACCAGCAACGAATCGCGCAATTAGACCAACTCATCAAGACCACACACATTGCCAGAGACACGGAGATGGAGAATGTGGAACATGTGCGCCAGAAAATGGATCGCGCCGGTGTAGAGCACACTGAGCTGGAGCATGCCGTCGCCAATATTTTGAAGGAGCAACAGGAAATCAAAGACAGTATGGCGGGGGNGAAGAAAGATATAGAACGCGTCCAAGCCTCACGCAAACGGAACGTGCAGCGCCTAGAAGATGCTCAGCGGGACGCAGAGCAGCGTAGCCGCGCCTTCCTCAAAGAGCAAGGACGTGAAAAGGAATTCATTACGAAGGCAGAGGCAGTCAGTGGAGACATCGCGTCGCTAAAGAGTGAAATCACAGAGCGTGCGCTTCAGGAAGAGGTAAAGCGTCGTGAAACAGCAGCGCTGACAGTGCGTAGACAGGAACTTAACCGTGACTGCGCGCGTGAGGACAGTCGAATCAGTATGGGAAAGAGTGAGCTGCGGATGAAGGAAATGTATGTGAATGAGGTTCGCAAGCGGCGGGACGAGTTGGAGCAGCGTTTAAACTCCATTACGGAGGTCTTTCAGAACATTAAGCGTGAGCGCAGTCACAAAGCTGCGCAGATTCAGGCCGTGACACAGAAGATGACTGAGATGTCTGAGAAGAAGATGATCCTCGAAAATGAGCTTATTGTGCTATGCCGCGAATCTGCTTTGAAGGAAACAGAACTGATGAAGAAGAAGCGCCAAGTGCAGGAACTACGACAGAACTGTAAGAATCTACGCATGGAGAAAAATAGGCAACGCAAGAACTTGGAAAAGGTGTCAGATGAGGAGCGAAACACCAAGAATCAAGTGCGACGAGTTAATGGACAGATTGCCGCTCTCGAAGAGGACATGGAGGGTATTAAAAACACCTACCGTGACGTCATTGACAGTCGAAACTACACCGGTGTCCAACTTCTTGACCGTAACGACGAGCTGTGTGTTCTGTATGAGCGTGTGAATGCACAGGAGAAAACCATCCGTGACGGCGTCCTCATGGACAACGCCCGCGCCACAGAGATCAATGCACTGCAGATTAAACTAGCCGATCTTCGCCGTGAGGTGGATTTGTTGCGGAGATCTGTTCCCAAGGTGAAGGAGCTAGAGGAGCAACTGGCGAAAATAGTAGATGAAACGGACGACGAACGGTGGAAGGTTGAAGTGCTTGAGAACGACCTGACAAATCCAAAGAACCCGCACCGCTGGCGACTCATCAAACGCACGACAATAGGAGGGGAATTCCCCACTGAGGAGGCGGTTGGGAAGCTGCACGGCAGCAGCACGACACCACCAGCGATTGCGGCTAACGTCCGTGGCAGTGCCGAAGGCCCCTCTGATGAGTTTTTGCACCTGCAGAAACGCTACCAGGAACTGGAAGAGCGTGTCAACGCGATCAATGAGCGCATTCGAGAAAAGGACCTCATTCTGGAAGAGGTTACGGAGCTGAAAACGCGACTTAGTGAACAGGCCAAGACCGGGCGTGAATTTACGTTGGCACTTGCGAAGCAGGTGAATGCTCACCACAGCAGCATCCGGGCCAAGACGCGCCAAATGATGGCGACCGTTTCTGAGCTTTCCGTTTTTCAAGCATCGGCGATTCAACTACAGCAAGATGTGCAGCGGCTAGAAGCCGTCGTTGAGGAGGCAGAGCGCCTGATGAAACAGGGCGAGGCACCGTTCGCCGAAGCGGAGGTACGGTACTTGCGAGAGGCACAAAGCAAACAACGTTATGCTGATATGCTTCGGCGGCGGAAAGGGGAAGAAACAGAGGCAACGGCGTCATCCATGGCGTTGGTGACAACAGCGGAGCAGCGACCAAACGCCTACATTCCTGACGACGGTCTGAGTCTACCGAAGCCCTTCGGTGCCCTTGTACCGTTCAAACCCACGCCCATACCACAGTCATCACGGTTTTTCAGGGGCCAGGTAGAGCGTTTTCAGACCAGAGAGGTACGGGGGCGTTTCTCCAGTACGCAGATTTCGGGGGAGCAGCTGCCCAGTGGAAAAGGTAGCACTGCCGTGAGGCACGAACATCTCTCCGTGACGCACTGAATGCCTCTGTAAAAGTACGAGTCTGTGCATTTTGCTTGCTTTTGTTGTTGTATGTGTGTTTGCTTGTGCTTGTATAACGCAACCCACTATGACCGAGGTGTATGTAATGCAAGGCGATGGAGAAGGGCGTGAGGCTCACTCTTCTGGTGACGGATGTACATGAGTGTGTGTGAGAGTGCGTGTGTGGGCGTGTATGTGTTACCCATCCGCAGAAACAGTCCTTGTCGAGGAAGGAGGATGCAACACATGTAGATTATTGGGTGAAATTTTCTCTTGTTTTTGCGTATTTTTTTCCTCTTCTTCCTCCTCTTCCTCTTCTTGTTCTTCTTCTTCCTTTTTTCCCTTATATTTCTCTTCTCCCTTATTTATTCCATAGCCGTCACTGATCTTTGGGGAATGCCGCCTCTAAGTTCGAGTGGCAGTATCGCCATACGTTCCTGTTTCGGCAACTGGAGCCTCATCGCACTGCACAACGATGGTGATGAGGCATTGTTGGTGCGAGATGAGCAGCGGGTCGTCAGGGTAATCCTCTGTTCCCGCTCTACTGGGCCTCCCTATTTGCTGATGCCGGCGTGGCACCCGTGGGACTTTTGTGTGCGGGTAAACAGTGCACTGTATGATGCAGGACCACTCGAGCTGGAGATTGGGGATGAGATCCAGTTGACTGCTCCAGGTGCATGGGCCGATGAGGCTGGTTTTGGATTTCGCGTGGAGTCCGCGGAGGGAGCAGTGTCGGCGTTTGGTGTGGGAGCACAGCCCCCCTCGTCGAGGGTTGGCGGGGAGACGGAATTGGCGTTACGGCGGGCTTCCTGTTGCGATTCAGAGCACGAAAGCGCGTGGCGCGCATTCGTGAGGCATCGTTCAGAGATGGTGGAGGAGGTGCTCTCCTCCTGGCTGAGCTTGACGCCACCTTCTGCATGTATATATGTGTCAACGCCATAGGAGCTGCACCCAAGCGCAATCTGGTGTCTGCTAGCAAATGAAGCCCACTTGTTGCGTTGAGAGAGAAAGAGAGAGAGTGTGTGTGTTTGTGTGGTGTGTGAGGGAGGGGGTGAGTGAGAGATAAGAGTCTCCCGTGTCTGTACTACAAATAAGGCTACGTGAAGCTGGATGCTTGGCTGCGCCTCTTTTTTCAGCGTGTGCTATGATCGGGTTTAGGATCCTTATTCTTCCCATTTTTTATTCAAAAATAGGCGGGGACAGGGCTCGATGATAATGTCACGTCGATGGTGCGCATTTTCGTTTTTGAGGGGAGCCCTTCTGGCCTTTTGTGTTCTGAACGCAGTTTTGGCGTTTTTATTTGCGTGGATGATGGATTCAACGGAGTTAGTAGTGTTTCGCATTCCAGCGCTTGAGCAGGGGTGGGACTTGCGTCTAAAGGCAATGGCGTGTCGGCGTGCAGGACTGTGGTTTGTTCTGTTCCTCGTCCTGGTGTTGTTAGCGCCTTTGTGGGACTCTGTGCGGGGTCCTTGTCACTTGCTGTTTTGCCGACTTCAGTTTCACGCGCACCAAAACTGCCGCAAAGTAGTACCGAGAGATCAAAGGGGACTTCTTGGGCACAAGGACAGTGATTCAGAGGACGAAGAGCTAATGGAACGCTAGTTGTACTTCTTTATGGTGTGCACCTTCCTCAACATGGGTAACTCTATTTGACTGAGTGAGACGTTTGCTTTGCCATTCTCAATGTTGTCCTGTTGATTCTGATGAAGACATTGTGACGGTTCGATGGGTTAAACGTGCTTATATCCCCACCGACCAGCGGCTAGTATTGTGCCTGCACTTGTGGAACAATGATACATTCATGAACAATTAGCGCGTATAGAAACCTGCCCCCCCCTCTCCCCTCCAAGGTGGTACTGTAGCTTCTTTATATATCCGTTTTGAAATACCTTTTCCTTTTCCTCTTCTCTTGATATGCCCTGCGTGCGCATAGCCATGTCTGGCAAGGTGTATGCATATATAGCCTTCTCCTACCTGAATGCGGTGACAGCGTTCCTGATAGCATGGCTGATGCATATCCGCATCACATCCTTCGCTGTCGTTGCGGTGGTTAACGAGTGGGATCTCGACGAGAAGGCAGCGGCGTGCCGGAATGCGGGTCTGATGTATCTCGTGCTTGCCGTGGGTCTCTCCCTCCGCTCAATGTATCAGCACTATCGCACTCGCGATCCGGAGAGGCAGCGCTACGATGCGGAGCTGTCGGATATGCGTGAAAAAATGCCGCTGTTGTACTCATCTCTCTTCGAGCCCGACGGGGAGGCACACAGTGCAGGTGCGGTCTCTTGCTCCGGTCGCGGGTACGGCTCAAGCGAAAGCAGCTAGAAAAGAGACATTCTGAGAGAAAACAACAACGAAAACGAAAAACAAAGAAAAAAGAAACCAAGCAACAGGGAATGCAGCTGGGGAGAAAAAAAAATAAACTCAAAAAAACATTTTTCTCAATCGGTTGCCTTTCCCTTCTCTAACATGGCGCGAATTGTGGTAGCATCAACACCTTCCTCTTCTTCTTGCTGTTCCACCTCGAACTTTTCCTGCCGCTGCTATTCCCCTGTGTGCCGTGAAGAGGCACCCAGTAAGGGTGTGGGACGATGCTGAAGGGGTCACTGCTGCCGCCTGTGTGAGTGATGAGGTGAGGAGGAGATGACGGGGCATACTTTTTCGATCCTTGTCTGCAAATAGGGGTTTCCCGTGTTGAAAAGAGGTGGTTGCTGTTGTGGTGTGAGAAGTGGTTTCTGGTGCTGTTGCGACGCGAACTGCATCAGCCTGTCGCTCTTTTGTCGGGAACGCTGCGGGACGACAGTCAGTGTGTGATTCATCGTACGCAATTATGTGTGCACGTGTGGACATGCACGGATGCATAGGGGGACGGGTTGACATTTTTTGCCGTGAATATATCCTTTTTCTATTTTTTTCTTTGTGTCCACCAGCAGCTAGGCTTACGCGACTACACCAATCTCCTCATCAAGAATGGCCCTGTCGAAGAGCTTCTCCGGTTCCATCGCGGCGAACCGCAGCAAGAAGATCCAGCAGCTGACCAAGAAGACCTCCACGGTGAAGCGCAACCGCAAGTCTCCCCGCCTTTACATGAAGGCGACGATGGCGGGCTACACCCGCGGTCTCCACGGACAGAACAAGAATACCGCCATTGTCCGCATCGAGAACGTCAACACGAAGGAGGACGCCAAGTGGTACGTCGGCAAGCGTGTCTGCTACGTCTACCACGGCTACAAGATGAAGCGCTGTGTGCGCTGGAGCAAGGCACCCGCCCGCCGCAGCAACACCCGCGCCATCTGGGGCCGCGTCACGCGCCCACATGGTGGTGCTGGTTCCGTCCGTGTGAAGTTCAACGGTGCCTCCATTCCCGCGTCGGCAATCGGTAAGCGCATCCGTGTCTACCTGTACCCCAGCCGTGTTTAAGAAAATGCGCGGAGTGTGGAGAGTGAGATTAGTTTGAGCCTGAGCAGCTGATTGATCATTTTTTATTTTTAACTGTTCTATTTTGAAAGCAAAAAAAAAGAATGCTATGCATATGATGATTAAAGTCTCTTTGTTACTCTTGTAGTTGGCAGGAGTTCACGTGGAACCAGTATACATTTTTTCCCCGTCTTCTTTTCTCTTTGCTCTTTGCACGTTTGCACTTCGTACTAAACAAAACCATTTTGGAGAGGGCGATAGGCACCTGCCACTGCTGCAGGCATGACGGCTGCAGTTAGCGTCGGCTCCTCACCACCGTGGGTAGATGCGGTTATTTCGATTGCGCCAGTGGAGCTTGTTGACACCAAGGAGCTTGCTCTCATGGCGGTGCACCCAGACGGCTGTGTCACGGCGTGGTCGCCACAGGATCCCAGTTTTCTGCTGATGCGAAAACGACCAATGAAGGTAACCTGTGTTGCAAGCGCCCCGGATGCTGTGCAACACAGTTCTTTGGCCTGGTTTGGCGGTGCGAATGCTGTTGAATGTTACCGTGCTCGACGCCGGGATGGTCGATACATCCACTTGCAATTCTTGTACCACTTGCAGATCGATCATTTCACGGGTATAAGGGAGTTGCGTACGAACGGCAATGCACTTGTCGCTGTTGTGGGACTTGGTATGCCGCAGGTGTTTGTGTGGCCTGTCGTTGGTCATGTAGCCACCGCCGACAATATTGAGGAGCAGGCAGGGCGATGTGTTGCCAGTCACATTTTTGATCGCAGTGCCAATCTATCCGAACCGCCGCTTGGAGATGTGTCTTCTGTACTCATGGTGGAAAACACGGTTTGGATTGGGTGCAGCCGTGGTGCCCTTCTGCTTGTGGATTTGATGGATACTGCTGAGGATGTAAAGCTTTCCTACACCCTTCGAACGGCAGGTTCATGCTCCGTGACGGCCTTGGCTCTGGTTTCACAAACACCGCGTATATGCGTTGTGGCGAGTGGGATGGAGAATGGTGACATCGTTCTCTGGTCAGCGAAGGGCGCGGCCGTCCTCGGACAGTACTTTGAGCACGCCAGTGCCGTCTGTGCTATGGCGTACGTGCCGTGGGGGCGCGGGCTCTGCAGTGTGAGCAGCACGCGAGAAGTCATCTTATGGGCGTGGCAAGAGGCTTTGGGCGCCTTTGCGGTTGTGGAGCGTGGGGTGCTAGACGACGATATGGGTGCTGGCATGGTGTGGGACTTGTGTGCGGTGCGCGACACCGAAGTTCTCGCCTGCGCGGCGGAGACGTCGCACATTCTACACTGGCGGTCGCACACAAAGCCTCACATTGGAGGAGGCGAGATCGTGCCGAATTCTACACCTGCTGCTTCTTACGATGTACAAGCGATGTGTGTAGAACTGCAACAGCTCCGTGCCGAGTGCCGACGATGGCAAGAGCTGTACGCCGCTAGCGATGTGGAACGGCGAAATGCGGAGCATAATGCTCTCACGAGTCAAGCTGATGCTGATGAAGTAAGACTAGAAATGAGGGAGCTTAAAGAAAAGTTTCTTCACACACGCAACGATGCATCTTCTGATCCAGGAACGCAAAGTGAGGCTCTTGAGAAGAATTCCCAGCTAAGAATTTTGAAATCGCAAGTAGAGGCTGCAGAGGAGCAACGCAATCAAATGCTAGGAAGGGTGCGTGAAGTTGAAGAGGAGGCAGGATCAGCAAGAACATCATATGAGGCAGAGGTGAGAACGTTAAAGGACGAGAAGTGGGCATTGGAGAGATGTGTCATGGTACTCAAGTCGGAGCTAAATGAGAGAGAGGAGTGGCACCGTGCCGAGCGTGCATCCCGGAGAGACAAAGGTGTCAACACAAGTGGCGATTGGTGGAGAAGTCAAACTTCTCATCCTGTTCTTCAAGTGGAAAAAAGCACGCAGGTCTTTTCGTGCTCTTTTAGTCCTCCCCGAGAAGTATCGACGGGGCAACCATCTGGATCCACGGATTCCTTTCCTTTTCTGGGAGTACAACAGCCTCTTCCGCCGCCGCCGCCGCCGCCGCCGCGGCAGCAGCAGCAGCAGCAAGGGCGGCCGAAGCAGAATGATCACCGTCACGCCCTGCAGAATTACGGTGACTCTGCTGTGACGTCTGTGCCACTCCTGGAGGCCTTTAAGGAGGAGGTTACACCCCAGCTCTCTCCCGTTAGCCACCGCACTGTAAACCATCAGGTGACACCACACCCGTTGAGTGGCGAAAGAGGTTCATCATTACAGCAGCCAAGGGAGAATATGATATCGGCGTTTGTGGTAGAAGCCCTTCAAGCGCAGCTTTCGCTGATGGAAACGTTGCTCCGAAATCACCGAGAAGCATCTGCCACGCCGGACCCTCTCCTAACGCACTCCACAAATATTTTGACGGATGTGTATCTAATGGCGCGCGATTTATTGGGCAACGGTGTGGCCGCGGCAATCACCCGTGAGGCGTTAGAAGGCAGGCCACTCTTTAATGAGCGCGAGGTGATATGCAAATTGTTTGCTGCCATCTGCCAGCGGTATCGCACCGCGTTACTGGGGTCTCCTTACAGAGTGCCCGAGTAAAAGCTCTATGGGGGTGAAGGAGAAGATGAGGTTGGAGTGGGGACGACGTCACGCTCCGTCGTTAGACATGCACTCACTCTCCTGTGTACTGTATATTTATTATTTCCCTGTGTTGTTGTTATTTGCACATCTTTTCGACGTGCGACAGCGCTGGGAAGTGAGACATGACTCACTGCCGTCTGCGTGCGAATAAAATGTGTTTCCTTTCACTCTCAGTGGTTTTATTTTATTTCTGTTTTGCTTTCTTCTTAGATTTCAACATTGTTTCTTTTTTTTTTCCTTTGTTTTGTTGCACGTTTGCCCATTCAGCGTTGACACTGGCAAGCGAGACTAGGTGTGCGATTTCGTATAGGGGTGTCGAACGCGTCGAGCCGCGGTAGTCGCCATTCACACAAGAAGAGGGCTTTGCTTTCCCATATATGCTTCCAATACCCGACAATCCAGATGAGATGGAACAGCAACTTCTGCCATCGACAGAAGATTCGAGGGAGCAGGCCCTTGAGAGGCGTGCCGCAGCATCATTCGATCACGATCGGCGACTGGCGAAGGTAGTGTTGTCCATGCCAGAAGGCTGCGGTTGCCTTGCAGAGGAGGACGATGACGGTGATGTGGAGTACAAGTGGCGTCTCACGGGCATCACGCCCAGTCGTTTCGAACACCTCGTGACACAAATGCGGTTTCGCGTGGGAGAGGGTAACGGTCAGTGTCTCTACGAGCTCGGTGTCTCTAACAACGGTTCACCGAAGGGCCTCCCGCTGGTCGACTATGAAGAGTCCGTGGAGACACTTAAGCGAATGGCAAAGACACTCGTCCTTGATGCTACTGTATTGCAGAAGTTCATGGTTCAGGCTGAGCCGACGCCGCTGTGGTGCGGTGAGGTTCTTGTGACGCGCCGACAGGCGAAGCAGCAGGATGGCAGGGTCGCCTTCTGCGGGGCAGCTGGGAGCGGGAAGTCTACGCTTATGGGCGTGCTGCTCACAGAACTCTTAGATGACGGGGCTGGCAGTGTGCGCCAACTGTTATTCAATCACAAGCACGAGATCGATACGGGAAAGACCACCTCCATAGTGACACGTGCCTATTCCATAGATAACACAGAGGTGGAAAAGGGATCCTCTAAGTGTCCGTTGGGTGCTCCTGAACGTCCATCGCGTTTCCTCACGATGATGGACCTTGGAGGCGACGTGACAAAGCGGATGCTCTTTGGCTTAATGAGCCGTCGCCCCAACTTCACCGGTATATGCGTTTCTGTTGAGCAACCGGCAGAAGAGGTGACGCGATACGCACAAGTTTGCCGTGCTATGCGGTTCCCATTCTTTGTCGTTGTAACAAAAATAGATACTGTTCTCGATTTTGAACTAGACATATTTCTACTAGAATTGGTGGCGCAGCTTTCGACTATCGGTTGCAGTTCGGTCATTTTGGGTGATGTTGACGATGTTGATAGATTCCAGGAGTCGTGGAGGAAGTCGAAGCAAGTTCCTGTATTGCGTGTTTCTTCCTCGAAGGGCTCTGGTGTGGAAATATTTAGGAAATTCCTCTCGTCTCTCCCATTAGGTGAGATGCCAGCGACACCAGACCATAAGTTTGAGGTTCTCCTTGACGGATGTTTCTTCGTCCGCGGTGTGGGACCTGTTGTTCGTGGACATGTCGCAAAGGGTTGCGTCGAATTGGGGTGCCACTGTAACATTGGGCCTGATGCTGTAGGGAAATTCTATCCTGTTACGATTCAAGGCATACACGTGGAAGGGTCACATGTCACTCGTGTTCAGCAGTCTGACGACGCCACGTTTGCTCTCTCTGAGCTCCCTAGCAGTGTGGACATGACACAAAAAGGCAAACTGTTAATTCCTAGCTCAGTACAGGTGTCATGGGGGTTCAAAGCGCATATCAAGGTGCTTTCACAGGGTATGACACGTCAACTACAGCCTATACTCTATACGGGCAATCTCCGACAGGCTGTGAAAATTATTCCTTCTCTCTCCACAGAGCTGGAAACACTGGACAAAGGGGGTATAGCAAGCTTTAGGTTTCTCTACCACCCAGAGGTGCTCCGGGAAGGCGCCAGCTTTATTCTGCAGTGGAATCCAGGGGGTATGGCCGTCGGAGAAGTGATCAGTGTGTTTTTTCAGTTTCAGGATTCTGAAGCGGATTAAAACAATTGTATGAAGAGCAGAGGTGGTAGGAAGATGAGGAGGGGGGGATTAAATGTATCTGTCTGTATTTGCTTCCTGCTGGATGCCGCAAGGAAAACTATTGCGGAGTGAATTTTTCTTATTTCTCGTTCGCCTTTCTTCGTTCATTGACATTTCTTTTTTTTTTTATGCAGATGTATCAATAAAGCATTTCTCTGAATTCTCAATGGGTCGCTTGGTGTTTTATCTGCTATTGCTTATTTTGTTTTCGTCTTGCTTCCTTGAAAGCGGTTCCAAAAACAAAAAGAAAAGCGATTCTTCTGATGCGTTTTCTAATGTTATTGTGGTTGCTTGTAGGGCTGCTTTTTACAAGTGACACGAACATATGCAGTGGGACAGATGCTGCGTTAAATTATGACGTTGTGCAGCGAGCCTCGCGCGATGGTACAACGCGATCCATAACATTTCTTTCTTCTGGATACAGCAGCGAGGAGGCTAGCCGCTTTGACAGTGACGTCAGAACTTGTGTAGCTGCTCTGCATAACAAGGTAAAGAGTGTCTCATCAGATCCTTGGGGGCGGTACGCGGCGCTGTTAAATATGTATTCTGTATTTCGGCCCTCTAACCACTCCGGCGCTAGCCGTCCGCATGGCACGAATCATCTGTGTAAGAACATGAAAGACTGTGGCCCAAGTTTTGTGGAGAACAACTTGGGATGTGCATTTGGCACACCCGATCCTTCGGTTATTAGTTGCAACCTCAGCGCGGTATTTGCGCTGGCGGCTGCTGCTCCTGTCCGTGACCTGGTGGTGGTGCTGGTAAACGAACCCACGGAAGTGAGCAGTGCGGGTGGAAGATCTTTGGCCATCTTCACAAATAAGCCATCATTTATGCCATTATTTCTTGTACGTGAGTTGAGCAAAGCTGTTGCCAGTCTCGTCAGCGAGTACAGTCGTGGTGTGGAAGAGAAGGGTGATGTGCGTGTGCCGAACTGTGTTGCAACTGTTGAGCAGGCTCGTTTGGAGTGGGGCCACTGGATGGACCAAGGACTGGTCGACACGACGCCGAAACTGGGCTGCTTCTTCAACAACTACTACCGCCCCACAGATTTTGGTTGCATGATGCGTGATTCCTCCGTCAGTAGCATGTGTGCTGTCTGCAAGGAGCAGGTAACACTTGCACTTTTTACCAAAGGAGCCGGTCTTTCCCTTGCCGCCACGCGCTGTCCGTGGGAGGAACACACGGTACACGTCAATATCTCTAAAGGTGTTGAACTAACCGTTGGAGAAATCGGTGCGCAAGCTGGTGTAGTGGTGAAGTGGGTGGACGAAAGTGGAACTGCTATTGCCGCGTCTGAAGGCAGTGCAGGGACCCTTTTGGTGCCTGGAAGTACGTTGTCGACGTGGAAATTTCCGACAACGGTGAGTGCCATGATTGAAGATGTTTCGCCGTACGTTGCTCGGTCTAAACGTCAGGAATCATTCAGGAGAACAACAACGTTTCAACTTATTGTTCAAGGAGGGGACCTATGTAAAAATATGGAATGTGCTTCGTTTAGTGCATGCACGTCATGCAGCGGACCTAGTTGTGCCGTCAATGTTACTCCGCATGAAGAAAACATTGAGTGGGTGACGTACCAAGAGGAGGGGCAGAGATCAGGCAATAATGTAATTGCTGGTTCCGTCTGTGGTGGTGTCACCTTTGTGGTTCTGACTCTCATCCTTGTTCTCTACTATTATTGCTACTTCAATCGCCCACACGAAGTCCTCACTACACTTTTTATGGACGATCTGCTCTGTGCGGTTCTTCAAATGGTTTCCATCGTTGTACTGGCCTTCTCTATTTACATTTTGGTACTAACTGTGGAATATGCTGAGACACATGTTCTATTATGGCGGCAGCTGTTCATTCCTTGTGTGATTGTTGGGGCCATTATTTTCATTGCTGCGCCTGTGAACTTGGTGGCTGTGCTCTTTCGCTATTATGCTCTTGCCGTTGGTTGTGCTGTTTTGCTAATCACCCTTGGACTGGGTTTCATGGGGATCGGTGTGTTTTTGGCTTGGACGTATATGAGACGGGACACAGATGGTTTAATCGCTTACGTAGCGTACCGCTGGATGATAAGTGTGCGGGACTCACCGGATGTTGTGGACAAAACGCAGCATTCCTTGAAATGTAGTGGATTCTACGTGAGCTGTCTTGAAGCAAATGCCTCGTACTGCCCTAATAACCGCAAAAGCAATATGTATGTAAATCCGTGTGAGGATCCTTTTATGGACGACGTTGCGAATGCTTCTGTACCGATTTGCGTGTCCACACTCATGGCTGGCATCCTACTGATTAGTTCGGCAGTACTGAACATTGTGTTTGCAATTCGATTTTCCCATCTGTCGCGAATTCGAAGGCGGCGGCACGCCTATCGCAACGACCCTGCAGCACCAATCTTACCTTTTACCTTCGCAGAGGCGAAGGAGGCGCGCCGCATTTTCCATGTGATTGCTGATAAAACTGACAACGCGTTGGTGGGAAAACGAGCGAGCCGCTTCCTTCGGAAAATGTTCAGGGAAAAACTCGACCCAGAGTACCAAACGTTGGTGGAGACACATGTACCCATGACTTACGACGAACTCATGTCGCTTCACTTCCCGTTCTTTGTCACACTGCGAATGGACCCGCGTCAGTTAACTCCTGATGAAGCGTACAAGGCTCAGGGTGTTTTGGACCTCCAGCGCCTTCAATATCAAAAGTTGGAGGAGTTTGCTGAGGCATCTGGTGCCCTCTCCCCCGAGGCACTTTACAGGTTGTTCTATGGGTTCGCGTCTGGCCGTTTCATTGCGGACCAGAATGAGTTTCTCACAGTAGTGAGGCAGGAGGCTGCAGAGAACTGCCCAGATGCCCCATTGTGCGATGGGCTGACGGTCTTTGAACTGGAAGGATTGCGTAGTGTGTGGGTGGCACTCAATCCCAAGGTGGTCGGCGACCTCAGTGACGAGCAGATTGACATCTTGTATCAGTGGACGCACGGCGAACCTCTCCGTAATGTTGGTCACTTCAACGAATGGAAAAAGTCACTAGATGTGCGTCAGCGCGGAGGCATTGGATGGGGAGAGTTCTGTTACCCCTTCGCGAAGCGTGCGCATCTACTCCAGTCGCGTGATTATCTCAGTCATCTGAATAAAGATGTGCCTCCAGAGATGCTCTCGCGTGCGTTTGTGGTGCAACAATTTGGTAATGATTTGGAGGCGGCTGTATTTTTGCCGTACGAGAATGAAATCCCCATCGAACGCGTCCTCGCTCACTTGATGCAGCGATATGGATACAAGCCTGAATAATGGAAAGAAATGTGTTTAAAAAGGCGTTGACTTTCGTTCGTACTTTGCACAAGTCATTCCCCCATCTTGACTTTTTTCTTATTCTTGGCTTTACCTCTCTTGTGCCTGCATAAATAACTCACCCATCCCCTGTTCCTATTAAAACAAAGAAGAAGAAAAAAAAAAGAAGAAGAAATGCAACGGAAACAAAATTGTGGTTTCTCTTTTCAAGTTACAGGTGCATTTTTGAGACAGACGTTGGGAGAAAGTGTCTCCAGGTGTGAGGGCTGACCTGCATCATGACAAATTGTCTGGCTCACCCACCACCACCGCTGCTGCAACAAACAGTCTCTGATTTCGTGTTTATTGCTTCTGATTTTTTTTTTGCTATTTTTGCTCCCTTATTATTATCATTATGATTATTCTGGTAGAATTATTGGGAGAAGTGAAGGAGGAACAGCAAATTCGGCTGTGCTGACGATTACACACATACGTATATAGATATATATATATACACAGATTAGTAGCAGCGATACCAAACTCCTTCAACAATGAGCATGACTAAGGATGCTGCGTCCAGGAGTGGAAGTTATGTCCGGCTCTCCAGAGCCGGCAGTGAAGTGCGCGAAGAGCGCTGGGGCCAGGACCGATTGGTCCTCGCCAATCAGATCCATAACCTCCTCGTTACTATCCGCTCCAGTGGGAGATTCGGTGCCAAGGCACGATTCCTCGACGCGGGGTATGTAGCGGAGCACCCGCTTCTTCTTCAGCTCAAGGCGCTCCAGCGTCAAGTTATGACACCAACTCTGGTGCGCCACATCAGCGAGGAGAGGATTCTCCAGCCATTCTGCGACCTCTGTTCAAGTAGTGAGATGAATGAAACAGTAGTTGGCGTCGCATTGACGTCCCTGTCTAACCTCATCGATCTCCGATGCACTTTTATTACGAAGGATGGCCTCAAGAAGGTGATCTTCTCAACTCGTACCAGAAAGGGTGAACTCGCTGACAGCACCACGTATGAAGTGGTGCTTGCCAGGCGGCTTCAATTGTGCGTGAGCTGTGCGAGTCATCCCTCTGCGAGCGCGTTGCCTGAACGCCTTTACGTTGATATGGTGCGTCGCGCCTACACACTGGCAACCCACCCTGGGACTAGTCCGCTCCTTCGTCGAACGGCGGAACAGGCAATGAAGTCTATTGCATCGTCTCTTTATACTTTTGTCGTGGAACACAAACGAATTAACACAAAACTGGACGATAGCGGGAGGATGGAGGAGGAGTTAGGACTGAGCGGAACATTTATGCTACGGTACATTTGTAGTCTCATTAATGGCGTCGACGAGGAGGAAGACTCTACTAAGTCGAATCCGCGCTCTGACACAAAGGGGCCGTCGAAGGTCGCGGTTGTACAACTTGAAGGGTTGTGGTTGGTGCAAGCGATGCTCTTTGTAGTGAAGGACTACCTCTGTGAGGCTGGATGGGAGGACCTTCTTTACGGTGTTCAGCACGATCTTTGCCGTGCTCTATTGGCTAATGGGGTGAACACAGAGAACGTCATTGTTCTCTCTCAGATACTTCGAACAGTACATATTGTTGTGAAAACGGCCTCCATGCGAGTGGTGCCACAGACTTTTTCATTTATCAAGGCTCTGCATCTTGACCCAATTATGCGCATCACGGAGGACCTCCGCACAGGGCAAACATCGCCGGGAAATGTAGCTTCCCCCCGGGTGGCGGCAGCAGCGGTACCCCCACTCCCCAATGGTCCTGCGCTTCACCTGAGCGCGTCTCAGGTGCTAGAGTTGTACGAAAGGCGGGAGCTTCTTTTGGAGAGTCTCGTGGAGTTTTGCAGCGATGCAAACTTTGCTGCGTTTTGCTATGCGCAGTATGACCTCTCGCGGCGCTTCCTCCCGCTTCTGGATCGTCTCTGCAATGTACTCGTGGAAAACTGTTTTTATATGAGTGATAGGGAGAGCCCGGGTGGAGCGCGAAAGGGGGAACGCATCGGGTATGCCGGCGACTTTGGTGTAGAGGAGGCTTTAAATCAAATGGATGTGCTTGCTTTAGAGGCAATTAATGGCCTTTTGCGTCAGACCACATTAATGATTGCTCAGCCCGGTTCACCTGCGCCGGAATTAACGGTGTTCATTGAGGCGCGGCTAGAGGAGAAAAAGCTGCTCATGGAATTCGCGTCTCTCTTTTGCAGCGATGCTGCAAAGGATGGAATTCCATTCCTTCTTAGGGAGGCGACGCGTGTGCCTGCCGGATCACCCCTACTTACAGGAAAAGGTGTAGGAGGAGTGAATACACCTGCATTGATTATTGAAGAGCCTGCCGGTGGTCGTGAAGTGGGTGCCTGTCTTTTCCGCCTCAGCGACATACTTGACAAGCGCGCACTGGGCGACTACCTTGGCGACCTGGGGCGCGAGCCGGCAGCGCCAAGTCCAGAGAATACACCTGACTACGCTGCGGCGCTTGCGACATGGGAGGCAGAGCGTGCGAAAGACCATCTAAAGGCTGGAACTGTTCGCTTCTACGAAGAGCAACTGAAAGGATTTCTGGGTGGATTCAACTACCGCAACAAGTCACTCTTGTCATGCATCCGCGAGACGGCGTATCGTATGTGCATGCCGGGAGAGGCCCAAAAAATTGATCGTGTTATGGAGGCATTTGCAAAAATGTGGGCCAGTAGCAATCATGATGTAGGGAAGGAAATCAACCCGTTCTGTAGCGAGCAGGGCCCTTTTATTCTGGCCTTCTCATTGATTATGCTCAACACGGACCAGCATTCGGGCAAGATGAACAAACCAATGACACAAGAGGATTTTCGCCGTGTACACCGAGACAGCGATGGTGGCAATAGTCTCCCAGAGGAGTATTTGAATCATCTGTTTGACGACGTTAAGTTGCATCCTATTATCATGGCTGAGATGATCAACGCGGGATTTACAAACGACGTCACATGGTCATTGGAAATGCAAGAGCATGGGTTGCCTGTGGGCACAGTGCGGCGGGATGCCATTTTAGGGTGCTCCATGCAATCAACATCATCAAATAATTCGGAATTGGGTTTTATACAGGCTTTACATCCATTCATATTCCGTGCTGTGTGGAAATATGGTCTCACGGTGTACTCCAACACACTGGAGAGTTGCAGACCCCTTCTTGAATATGATGCTACAGAAGGGGAAGGATATACGAATGGAGACAGCTCAAACAGCGAAGCCACATTGTCCACAGCTGAAAATGCGTGTAACAGCGCCCTTGACGGCCTGTGCCATTTAGCAAGGGCGGCTGCGCATTTTGGCCTTGCTTCCGCTGTTGACCGTGTCATCCTTGTGATACTCTCTCAGGTTCCGCTTGATATGAAGGATCCACACGGTTCGCTGGTTCGCCTTGGTGGGCAGCGCTTCCCACTGCGCTGTTTAGAAAAGTTGCTTCATTTGCTCAAGGAGTGCCTGCCTGTTGTGATGGATTCATGGGAGGCGTTGGGACACTTGTTCTGCAAACTTTTCTTGTTGGGCATGTTTGCCAAAGACCCAAAGGCGACCCCGGAAACTACGGAGCTATGGGAGGAGTTGTGCGGCAACCCAGGCATTGTTGTTTCGGGAGCAAGGCGTGCGCAATCGGAGGTTGGCTGGTTTGCGGCCCTGTGGGTCTCCTCCACCTCACCCGAACGCGCCAGGGCGCAGGAAAGCGAAGAGCGACGGGCGATGGACCGAGTTAAAGCGATTCTTCCAACGATTGAAGAGTTCCTGCTCATGATTGACAGCCTCGCAGAAAGGCCACACCAACAGTTTACCCGCGCTTTGTGTGACGAAGGAGCACTTAAGACAAGGACGACGGCCAAGAGCTATGCGGCTTCGTATACAATGATTCTTGTTACTGAGGTTGCGGTACGCCGTCTTGGCGATAGTGTCGTGGTGGATCGCTACGCGAAGTTCTGTCAGCAGGTGACATCAAGTGTCTTCGCGGTTTTCGAGCAGCCCAAGTACGCAAACTCGAGTAGCAGCAGCAGCAGCATTGGTGCTAGCAAAGCCCATGGTCCTGTCGATGATGATTTTTCTCTTGTGGAGCTTGGGCACCCGATGAGTGCCGATGCTTACACTTATTGGCAATTGGTAGCGGCTCGTGTGGTTGGAGCTGTAGTTCGGGCAATAAAACATTTTGCGTGTAATGCGTTGTCTCGTGATGTGGCATTGCAGATTCTCAGTCTTTTAACCACCGCACCTGTCAAGGCGTTCAACGCTGCTGTGGCTCCCACACTTTCCAGTGCCTTGATGGAGTTTCTCGTGGAGCCACATTATCTTACTCATATACCGCCGCATGGGCTTTTAGAGGGGCTTTTAAATGCATTATGCGTGACCATCACCACTTGTGACAATCCACTCGTGCAATGGCGAACAAGAAAGGCTTTTGCAGCTCTCGTGACACGAGGCTTGTACGATCCTTTGGATGACAGTGAGAGCGTTGTGAACGCCTTGGTGGCATGCGCATTGGAGGCACCCAGTGTAGACGCAGCTATATCGCCCTCTGTTCCTCCTCCTCCTGCCGCTGCTGCTGCTACTTCTACTTCTAGTGCAGTAGCTGCTTCTGGGTTACTGCCGAGTGAGTTGCTTCAAAAAGGGCCTCTGGAGAGCTTTGCGGACATGATAACATTGGTGTGCCGCCGTCTCGCTGCGACCCACAACAAAGGAGCCGTCTATGCCGTAGGAACAGATTGGTATCGGCCGTGGATTGCCTCTCTTCGTGGCCTGTGCGGTCTAGTTGTGCTGTCACGTCCGTACCGCGATCGAAGCGATGCTCTTCTTTGCTTGCAGCGCTGTCTTCTGGACTCAGAAATCAAGCATCTACCAGCAACAGCAGTTGCGGCCCTTTACGAGGATGCCATTTTTCCTCTCACCGAGCAAATGTGTGCACCGTCTTCATCATCATCTTCGTCAAGAATTTCTCCACCCCAAGGCGCTAAACCGCCTTCTGGCGTATCTGTCAATACACCGGCAATGCAGTCGTTTGTGACAAGCCTCTTTAGCCCACTGGCCCCATTGCCGCCGTCAAGGCGGGCTGTAACGTCGAATAATGCTGTCCGCGCACCAGGCATAACAAAGGACGCTCGTTTAGTGACAATTGATTTGAAATGCCGTATTGTAGGCCTTTTGCCGAAGGTGTTCCTGCATTACATGAAGTCCCTGAGTGAGACACCCGAGATACTACAGGAGTTGTGGCAGCGCATACTAGGAACCCTTTATGCACTCTACACCGCGCCCACTGACGGTGTCTTGGCCGATGCAGAGGGTACCACACGCGACCCGAAGGAGTCGGCAAAGACGATTGGCGTGGCGGAGGATGAGGCGGCTTTGCGCGAAGCAATCCAAGAAACGGTAAAGAACATGATTTATGTTCTTGCAGCTACACTGGGTGAGGTGGAGGGTGTGCAGATACTGCGGCGGACACCGTACTTTTGGACGTCCACGAAGAATCTCTTGCGCACGTTCGACTTCGCTGAGCCTCTGCTTGTCTTCATTGAGGGCCTAGAGAGCTGAGTTTCTGTGGTATAGGAAGGCGTCTCCGCGAAGACTCCGAGGGAAGATGGCGGGCACCAAATGGGCGAGGAGTGGGAGTAATGAAGGAGGGAATAACGTCTCTTTTTTTGTTAGTTCCTTACTCTTTTCTTTTTCTTACTCTTCTTCAAACTCACTCGCGCACAAAATCCACAGCTGCGTTGACCATTTTGTTTGTTCCAGAAGCAGATAACGATCCGTTTCTCTTACACCACTCTTGATGCACTGTTGTACAGAGTAGTGCAAGGTGCATATTTCCTCGAGGTACAGCAACAAGGGCGTTAGGAGAAAAAAAAAGTGTTTGCTAGTTTCCAACATTGGATTGTTGTGGGCTTACCGCAACTTCAACAGGTGTCGCCAGTTTCACCACTACGACCACCCTGAAATGACAAGCCGTATGGAGAGAGGTCCTTTTGTGATGGAATCTCTTGTGACACCGGGTGAATCGTATCGTATTGTTGCGTCAAGTTCGTCTCTTCGTGAGCACCTCACGGACAGTTACTGGTGCTCTGCTATGGACGAAGTGTGTGATGGAAAGCTAGACGGCGTGGCGGTGCGATATACAGGTCAAAACCTTGTTCTGCTGCAGTTTCGTCCTAAACAGTTATCACCGGCTGGGTATCGGTATCCCCTGTCCATGTCTATCCCGGTGGAGTACCTGGTGCCAGTTTCGCCCAAGCCTATCCTGGAGAATGTGTCCATGGCTCCTAGCTTCCAATCTTCCTTTGACTCGACGGACGCGCGTTTTCCGTCGACTGACTTCTCCCCATTGTGTGTTGTCTGTGGTAGATACAACGTGCCAGGTATGGTGCGGCGCCATCGCGGTTACAAGTGCAAGGAATGTGTGGGAAAAAAATCAAAACCGAGACTGCGTGCAGAATGCGCGCGCTTTAAAAGCGAAGACGATCTCTGAAGGATAAATATGTGGGGTTGAACATTTGACTTGCGGGAAAAAGAAAAAAAGGACCACAAAACATGCATATATATATATATATATATGTGTGTGTGTGTGTGTGTGTCTGAAGAGAGAAAGCACCGAAAACAACTTGATGCATAATCCAAAAGAAGAAAATACGCGAATGAAGTGAAGTGATCGGTGTATATTTGCATCTCTCTGCTAGCTATGACCATCCGAACCATTGTCTTTTCCATTGATTGTGCATAGGGCCCCTTGCACATGTTTCTCTCAATGAGTTACCCAAGAAAATAATCCTCAATACCTTTTCTGTTTCAAATCTCTGCTCCATATGTTTCCATGATTGTTGGTGTTGTTATTGTTGGTTTTTCGTTTGGCACTATTTGCTTTGTACGCACATAGGAGTATTTGACGGGAAGAGCAAACCTACGCATCAGCTGCAATTGCCATTTTGAGGTTTAGGTCGTCGTGTGCTGGTTCCTTGTTTGCTACAGTAGAAGTGAGTTTGCTGTTGTATACTGCAGTGTATACATCCAGATGGAGGCAGGGCGCAGAGAAGAGATACCCCAAGCCGCAATGTCATCGTCCTCATCATCGTTCGCGTCATATATGAACTCACCACCGAAGCACCACACGCTGGCTGATGCAACAAGCGAAGAAAGTGCCGGTGTTCAAGCGAACAACGCTCACATCTGCGTAGAACCCCCGAGCGCCATGTGGCTTCAAAAGTTTTTGTCCACCTACTTTCTGTGCGATCTCTGCCACAAGATCGTGATAGATCCCGTGCAAATTTTGCCGAATGTCATTTTGGCATGTAGGCGTTGTACTCTCTCGCGGCGCGTTTCCACTGATGCCATGGTGGAGCTCCCCCACGGGGTGGCGCAGGCGTTCGAGGAGCTGTACGAGACGCGGCGGAGCCAGCAGCGGGCCATGGCGAACACGTCTCCAGAGCCGGGGGGGTCCAACCGGGTTGTTGACGACTCCATCGCTGCACGCCGGGTCGTCCGCGTCAAACGCACCGCGGCCGTTCCGAGCGGCGATGTGACAAAACACGTCGATCCACATGCGACTGCCGACACAGTCAAGGCGGCATCGGCCTCAGCAGCAGCAGCAGCAGCAGCGGCGGCGGCGTCGGCGAAAACGGCAAAAGCTATTGGTCTTCACCAGGAACTCCGTGGGCTAGAGGATGGCGAGACGTATCGACGTGATAGGATAGAAACTGGCGAGGCAAGTGAACGATTGGAGCTCATGAAGAAGTACACTGCCACCATGAGGAATATTCAGGTCCGCAGCCGCGTGAGCAGCAAATCACTTAAGAAGGAAGCGGATACTATGTATGAACGGGCAGAGTACACCATGGCGCTAGAGCTTTACTCCAAAGCCATTGAACAACAACCTCTTGACCGTCTGACACGACTCAGCGCCTTGTATGGGAATCGGAGCTCTGCGTACTTTATGGCACAGCGCTACAACGACTGCATATCAGACTGCATGAAAGCAATAGAATTGGAGCCTGAGAATGTTAAGACTTATACACGGGCAGCAAAGGCTGCAGCTGTCATGGGTGATCTCGCCCGTGCTGTTGGCATTATGGACACTATTCCGGAACACCTGCTTGTAGATGCCATTCTCAGTGAGAAGAAGCGGTATAAGGGGGGACTTGAATTGTATCAGCGTGCCGAGCGGGCATTTGGAACGCCGGAAGGCGACGAAAATTGGCTCATGCTGGTTGCTCAGTTCAGCGATGCCATTCCTTTTCGGTTGCGCTATGCTGAATCATTGATGAAGCAGAAACGTTATTTAAGAGCGGTAGAGGCATTGGAAGTGGTGTCACCTTCTCGAAGGACACCAAGGCTGTGGCACTTGGTGGCGAATTGCTTGTATCTTTCTGGCTTTGAACATTTTGAAAAGGCACGCGCCTGTCTTGTGGATGTGCAGCAGCTAGATGAAAGTTGTGCCAACCTGCTGAGGCTAATCAATATCGTGGATGAGGGCAAGCAAAAGGGAAACAGTCTTTTTCAACAGAAGAAGTTTGCGGCAGCTGTGGAGCACTACACGGATGCTATTAACGCTTCGGAGAACAACCATCAAATCCTGCGTATCTTGTATTGCAACCGTGCTGCTGCTCACAAGGAATTGGGAAGGTACCGCGAGGGCATTGATGACTGTACAAAGGCCATTCATTTGGACCCGGAGTTTTCCAAGGCGTATGCCCGACGTGCACGTTGCCAGCAGCAGCTGAATGACTTCCCAGCGGCCATTCGAGACTTCAAGAGTGCGATACAATACGATCCGAGCGACCATGAGCTGGTGCGCGAGCTGCGCAACTGCGAGCACAACATGGCGAAGGAAGCTGAACGTGAGAAGGACTACTACTACGTTCTTGGTGTGAGTCGTAACTGCAGCGAACGTGAAATTAAACTGAAGTATCGCGAGCTGTCTCTTCGTTGGCACCCAGACAAGTGCATATCACTTCCAGAAAATGAGCGTGTGCACGCGGAGCGAAAGTTTAAAATCATCGGCGAGGCTCACACAACCCTTATCGACCCTGTGAAGCGGCGTGAGTACGACCTCAAGTTAGACCGTGAACGCCTGACGCGCTCGGGTGGCTTTGGCGGTTTTGCCACGTACAGCGGCGACACGTTCCGCGGGCAGGCCAACCGCTACCGCGCTGGCGCCGGCGGGTTCTGGTGAGGCAGGCTGTCGAGGAGAGCGGCCACGCACCACGCAGTTGCCAGCAGCACGAAAGAGAGCAGCGGCCAGCGTGTCAGCCAAATACACTACTTTAGAGGGGAGCAAAATGAAGATGATGAGGAACCCAAAGACAAAAAAAAA
>NW_008825732.1:0-2436 GCF_000691245.1 Trypanosoma grayi | reverse complement strand
TTTTTTTTTTTTGTTGTTTTAAATATTGTTGTTGTTGTTGTTGTTGTTGTCGCTTCCACCTCCCCTCACCATCACTACCATCAATCGCACAGATACACGCTGCTTTCTGTTTCAACTTGGGGTCTCCCTCAGGCCCCCTCCCCGCCTTTGGCCACTTCGCTGTTTCGCCGCTATTGGCGCCATACGTGTAAACAAAGCAAAAAAAAAAGGCCCCAAACATTTTATGGGAGGAGGGAGAGGGAGAGGGAGAGGGAGAGAGAGAAAAGACTATACGAAGAACAAAGTCGGAGTTTAAAGGGCATTGCGAAACAAATCATGCGCTGCACACCGCGTATGTATGTGAAGTGCACTCGCGCGGGGTGTGTATGTGTGTGTGTGTGTGTGTGTGTTTGCCCCTGCTATCTAGTATGAGAACCTCCCGAATCCTCAACCCCAAGGCCAAACTGCAAAAAAAAAAAGAAAACACGAAAACAAAATAAAAGCAAAAACAAAAATGTAGTCGGGCGCTCAAACACGAGAAGAGTGAAGGACACCGTAATGAGAAGGCGAGGAGAGGAGGGCTCTGAAGAGCAGTACCGAGGTAGAAAAATGGTGGGAGAGAGAACGAAAGAGGGGGATACAGAGTTAGATTGCTTCGCAACCTTAGTTCTCTCCCTTAGTCATGTGCGTCATCAGTCTTGTTGATATTAGAGAAGAGAGAAAATTAAAAGCGGAAGAGGAGAGGAATGGAAAAGAAACTCATGAGATGTTTTCCGCTCCTCTTGTGTGTTTGAGACAGAGAGTACCCACGTGAATATTCTCTCACACGTCATGTGGACAGCCTACCGCCACTTTGTCATCCCTAAACTATGGTATGGTGGGCCGAGGAGGTGAGGGAGAACAAAGAGGAATAACGAACGAGTCGGTTCCACTGCCACCTCTATTATCTCCTCTATCTTTTTGCTTCTTTGGTGACTGCTAGTGTCGCTGCTACTGGGTTTTTCGTTTTCGTTTGTTTTTTTTTGCTTTGAGTTCCTACAAAACAAGAGTATTTGCGTGGAAGGCGCAATGCACATCTTCTATCTGTTTCTTAGTGTTGGCTTTGGGTTCTCCTGTCTGCTATTCGGCGTTGCCCTGCTCGTGCGGCTCAAGACGATCGAGGCTGCGCAGCGCCGCCTCGAGCCACACGAGATGCGACTGCGAGATCCGACAGATGTCGCTGCGCAGAAGGCGGCACGGCGCCCGCTGCGGGTGGTGATCCTGCACCCCGATCTTGGCATTGGCGGGGCGGAGCGGCTTATCATAGACGCGGCGGTTGGGTTGCAGAAGCACCAACAGGTGACACCCTTGAGTACGACAATTGTGACGAATCACCACGACCCGAGGCGTGCCTTCCCAGAGACTGTGGACGGCACCGTGACGGTGCACGTGTGCGGTGCGTGGCTGCCGGCTTCTTTCTTTGGGCGTGCCAAAGTATTCTGTGCCACGCTGCGGATGATGTGGGCTGCCTTCGTCGCAGCCTCCTCATACCCAGATACAGACTGTTTCATGGTGGATCAGGTGGCCGCCGTTCTCCCGGTTCTCTGTTGCTTTGCACCGCAAGTTCCGCGCCTCTTTTACTGTCATTTCCCTGATCAGTGCTGTGATTCTAATCGAGACATCGATGGCTGCTTTGTAAAACCGCCGTCGAAACTGCACATATGGTACAGACGCTTCTTTGATGCAGTAGAGGCGCGTGCGATGGGCTACGCGGACAGCATAGTGTCAAACTCTAAGTTCAGTAGGGATATGGCGGTGAAAACGTTTCCGCAGCTGCGGTCTGTAATTGATCCCGAGATGGACATCTTTTATCCTCCTGTCTCGTGGCCAGCAGAGTCGGCACCTGAATCAGGTACGGAAGAGACCGAGGTACTTCTGAAACGTATCAAAGGCCACACTGTGGTGCTTAGCATTAATCGATATGAAAGGAAGAAAAACCTGGCACTTGCAATTGAATCATTCGCTCGTGTTGTATCAAAAACCTTGGATGTATTAGCGAAGCCGCCACTTCTCATCATTGCAGGTGGATATGATCTGCGGCTGGCGGAAAATGTAGAACATCTCCAGGAACTCAAGGAGCTAGCGGCAAGTTATCACCACATAGCTGAACGGGTTATATTTCTACAAAACATATCCAATGCGACGAAGAGTCAGCTTCTCTCTCACTGTTGCTGCCTTGTTTACACCCCAACAATGGAGCACTTCGGAATTGTGCCGACGGAGGCTATGGTGTGCGCCAGGCCGGTTGTTGCGGTGAACCAGGGTGGCCCATGCGAGAGCGTCGGTGAAGGCGGCAGCCTGTGCGAGCCCACACCGGAGGCGTTTGCAGAGGCGATAGCAGCGTATATGACTGATGAGAATTTGGCAAAACGTGTGGGCACCGCCGGCCGGCAGCGTGCATTGCGGCTGTTCAGTATC
>NW_008825731.1:5062-30999 GCF_000691245.1 Trypanosoma grayi | reverse complement strand
CTGCAATGGGAATGGTTTATTTCTTTACTCATGCTAAAACATCTCATTTATTTTTCTTTTCGTCTTCTCAGTATACCGCTTGAAGACCGCCGGTTGTCAGTCTCTACTCCTTCTCCTTCAGACCACCACTGCTGCTGTGCCGATCGCTTCTGGCATGCACGCTTGATGGTGCAGGCACACAGAAGTGAACCGGAGAGCGTCATTCATACAAGAGTCACATATCGGTCATGTATAGCGACACCTGAATATATTAAAGGTGCGGTTTTGCGTCTGCGTGCAGAGTACATCTAACCTATAAAAACCTCATAATTGGAGGCAGGAATAGCAACCTTAAAAGAATGCATTCACCAAGAAGGCCATTCCGATTTTCTTTGTTTCATATATATATAGTGTTTATTCCATTCTGCCCTTGTTGCGCAGTACACTCCATGACAGGAGCACCGCCGGACAGCCGGGGAACCGCCACTACTTACATCTCTGCAGCTGCCTTCAACAAGGCCGCCTCCACCTGTGCCTCCGTCGCGCCGTCGAGGTGATCCTTCATGTCAGATACCGCCTTCGCCATGACGCGCTGCGCCGCACGACGCTGGCCGAGCAGCGAGACGTCGTCGATGACGAGTTCAAAGCGCAGCGGTGTGCGAATGTGGTCAAGCGTCTGCGCGCGACCCTCAAGAATAACGTTGTGGCCAGCCCTGCTGAGCTGCGCCACTGCCGCCGCCGCAAAGCGGATGACCTCACCCTGTGTCTGCTGCGCCACAGTGGGCACTGCCGCGCTGATCTCGGGCGTCTTGAGCAGCGTGTTCTGGATGTCCCCAACCCGCACATTCCCATTGAGGACGATGTCGAACTCGCCACTGTCGAGCTTCTCGAATTTCACCTGCTTCTCCACGGCGCTCAACAGCTTGGGCGTGAGCTGCTCAGGACGCACGTCGCCTTTGAGCGCCTCGACACAGAGGTAGGTGTAACTGCGGAACACGTTGCCGTTGCTCCACGTGACGCAGCGCGGCAGCAGCTTCTGCAGCTTTCCCACCGTCGTACCCTTGCCGGTGCCGGAGAGCCCCTGTATGACGATGATGTTACCCTCCTTGCTTGGCAGATGCCGCAGCACCTCCTCTGTCACCTGTTGCGCCGTCAGGCCCGCCACGTTGATGCGCTTCACCTCGCCGACGTCCGGATTGCCACTGAGGATGCCCTTTGCCTTTGCGATGTCGATGCCAACGGCAAGCTTCTCGTTATCCTCCTTGTCACGTTGAATGATGGCCTCCCCTTCGCTGGCCGCGAGCCGCTTGAATTGATCGTTACCGCGGAGGAAGTCAGCCACAGCAGCACTGCACACGTCGTCCTGCTGTCGCAGCAATGCGGGACTGAAACGGGTCATGACGCGTTGCACCCGCGAGCGAAAAATGGCGGGGTCTTTTCTTCGTACAAGACAAGAGGGTAGCATACGCAGCATTCTGTGTGTACATCTTAGCAGTGTGTGTAAGTGTGTATAAGTACATATATATATATATATATATATTTATATTGAGAGCAGGTACAAGGGGGAGGGCGAACAGGAAGCCCGCAAAAACTGCTGCGCAGAGGAGAGTTTTCGTCCGTGGTGGGGAATGACAACAAATAAAAACGTATCAAAAACACAAGGCGCATCATGGGGTAGATGCAAAGTCGAGGTCGCAGAACGTCAGCAGAGTGACGCGATACACACTCACACCACACCCCTGCGAACACATATTGATGCGTGAAGTTCGAGCACGAAAGAGAGAGGAAGTCGTGGAGTAAAGAAGACAGGCAACTTCCATTCTGCTTGCACCCCTCTATACACACAGACACACTCTCCCTCTCTTTCAACTTCCCACCCTTCCACATATATAAATATATATATATATATATTGTGTGCGCTCCCCTCTCGCATGCAATCCCCCATATTTCATGTGCCACTCCTCAACAATATGAACTACGAACGAAGCAAGAAACAATCGAATGCTTTTTTTTTCATATCACCTCTCTCTCTCTCTCTCTATATATATATATATAGAGAGAGAGAGAGAGTGAGTGAGTGAGAGGGAGGGTAGTGTTCCTTTTTACCGTCGCAAAGACACACATCAACGCCTCCCGCCCCCCAAGCACCCACACCGGACTTTCTCTTCCCTGTATTCTAACAGCACACACACCACACACACACACACACACGGACAGACAGAGACACAAACGCAAAATGCCGACCGGCCAATTGACACACAGAGCCACACGCACGCAAAAAACAGATACACGGGTCTACACTGCCCCTTTTTTACCTCTTTGCAGCCTCCCGTGCAGACACGCAAAAACACCCCGAAAACCGATTTGAAACAAAAGTAGGCGAGCGTTGTGTCCTCACATCTGACCGTCATCAGGTCGCATCTGCTCTTGCTGGAGCTGCAGCACTGCGTTATACTTGTCCAAAACGTCGTACACATCAGGTGCCTGGGCAAGGGCCTCCAGCATAGGTATCAGACGCATCAATTCGCTATCGTTGAGGTCATCAAACCACGAGGTGATCGGTATCGCGTTGCGCTGCTGAAAGAGGTACGCTACAGGACTGTTGTCCACAATGGCGACCTGGTCTAAATCCCGTCCGAGCAGTGAGAGATCCTTCACATACGCTCCATTCAGCATGCTACAGTGCTCGCGGTAAAGCCGCAGTGAGCCCAAGATGCCATCCGCGTCTACTGCGTCCATTAAAGGGTTGCAGTAAATCGCCACAGACGCGGTGAAGATAATCACCTCGAATAGCGGTGCCACGGCTCGCATGAAGTCGTGGAGGTGCGGGCGGTAGGCAACATACACCGTTGTGTTGCTGTTTTCCACTCTCAGGTTGAGCACTAGGTTGTACTGCTTTGGTTGGAACGCGAGTGAGCTGTGCACGAGCGTCTCATCCAGGTCTAGAATGAGTGTCTTCTTCCCACGGTAACGTGCCATTGGTGGTGGCAAAAGAGAGGCATGATTTCTGGCAATAATAGGCGACGTGTTCTTCGGCATCCCNTGTATCTTACGTGTCCTCTCCACTACCGCGCTAACATGAACCTTTGGTTTCATCGCGCTGCTACTATTGTTATTACTACTAGACATGCTGTCACCGCGACCGCTACTATCGTTGCTACCACGCCTGTCAGCGTCACTACCTGGCAACAATATCGGGTCGCTGTACGTCGCTGTCGCCGTCTGCCGCACCTGTGTCATAAGCGTGCCATTCACATGTTCCTGCCGCACGGAGAGACTACTGCTGCTGCAGACGACACCGCTGCCACCGTTCCTCCCCATCAGACCGCTCGACACGGCGGACATAGGCATCGTTGACGACGACGGCGGCGGCGGCGGCGTTGGTGGGAGGACGGGCTGCTGCGGCTCCTCTTCCTCTTCGCGGCGACGACGCACCTTGCTGCTGTACGACTGCTTCGCAGCACTAATCTTCGCGGAGATGCCGCGGAAAAACGAGGTGGCATCTTGGCTCATGGCCGCTTGCTATTTCCACACGCTGACTCGCTCTCTCTCTCTCTCTCGCCCGCTCTTAATTGCTCGAAGTCGCTCTCAAACAATCGTTCGCACAGAACTCCCAATCAAGGAGTCAATGTAGGCGAAAACGAGAAAACTAATTAATAATAGGATGGATCGATCACCGAGGAGCGCAGATGTTGTTTCAGGCTAGGCGTTTCCCTCTCTCTATCTCTCTCTCTCTCTCCCTCTTACCCTATCGGGTTCCACACGAACTCGCTCCGTTACGCACACACACAGAGACACAGACACAGACACGCCTTCGACCAGCGCTGTCCTGTCTTGCCTTACCTCTTCCGATGTATGTGTGTTGCCTCACAAGACAGTGGTGTTGTGACAGGAACACTTGGGAGAGGGGGGGGGAAAGAGGGAACTTATGTGTAGAAGCTAAGGTGCGCTTTCTGCTGGCAAAAAGCGCGATAATGATCAGTAAGGAGATTGCCAATTAAATATACCGGCTTATGACAGCCTGTGAAGTGGTGTTCCTGCAATCGTAGACACCAAGGCAGCCACAGCAGCAATCCGCTCAAGAGACGACAGCACCACCACCACAATGAAACAACCCTAAAGACAGGCAGAAGCAATAGCAATTTTCGCTCTGGGAAATGAGTGAACAACAGCGAGACGCCCGTTCGACAGGCCCCTTCTCCTCCCAAAGCCGCGTCCACACAAAGCCTTTCAGTCTATCTCTGTTCGAGAGTGCTTTATGTACCCTGCGCCCGTTTCAAGGTCAAGAAGTGCCTCCCCCTCACTGCCACCTTTGACGATCGAGAAAGCAGCTAAGGTGAGGGAGGAGCTAATAAAGGCTACGAAAACCAAAGCGCTAAGTGATATTCCCTTCTACGCGTGCGGTTGCTGAGCACAACTATAAAGTGTACGTGTGTATTTGTTGTAGTTTTTCTCCCCCTTTCCAGGAACACACAACGCCGCACCAACGATAATAATAATAATAGTAATACCGAAAGAGAGAGATGGGGAAGGAAGGGGAAACATGTGGGTTGGGGGGCAAACGACTCACGGCGCCGGCACGCAGAATATCCAACCACGGTGTAGGGTGGCGTACCGTACGAGATTCACACTCACTTACGCACACACATATCCACATGCAGACAGACACACACACACACCGACACATACGCACAAACACATGTAGAACGAGAAAATCATTTGCATCTCAGCTAATATTCGCATCGGGGTGCACGATGTGGTGTCGTGGTGAATATGATGCCGCCCACACACCACCGCTCACCTCAAATTTTGCATAGGGACGGAAAATAGGCCAAAGTGACCAACAAAAAAAGAATGTAAACAAGAGGAGCGACAGACTTCACGCCACAATTGTCTTTTCCCCAGTGTCATGGTCAAGCACCACCTGCACCCGTGTGTCTGGCCTCGCACGCACCTCGTAGCGGTTCACGAAGCAGCGAAGTTCGGCGAACACGAGCGACACAGTCACTTCCACTTCTCGGCGGCCGACGCCGCTCACGAGAAAGCGCATTTCAATCCCCTGCATCGCACCGTCCTCAGCACCTGCAGCAGGCTCCGCTGAGGCAGGGGCCCGCACGATCTCTTCGCTCATGAGTGTTGCGTTCACCTCCACCGCCCCATCAGGGGCCGCCCCACTAACGTGCTGTATGCTTTGCTGCAGCTTCTCTAAGTCATCCACGTAGCGCTTTTGCAGCGCCGGTATCATCATCCCCACCGCTGCCCGCGGTGGCCGCTCGAACAGCCCCTCCACAAAACGCTCCGCGTACGGCACGAAGTCCTCTGTGCGAAGGAACTCCAACACATCAAAGTCCTCGCCTTGCTGCGGCTCCACACGAAAACCGGTGACGTAAAAACGTCGCATGAAGCCGGTCTTTGTGTGCAGCAGCTCCTTCGGCGGGCACCATACCCACGACATACGGCACTTAACCTGCTTGGCGCACTGAAAGTCCACGAGTGCAACAAAGTTGACTTGATTGCCTTTACTCTTAATCATGGCAGTATCGCGTGGAATGTGCGTCACTTTCCCCAGACGCTTACAGAGACAACGCACCATCGCCCGCACCAAGCCGCGCTCCACAACGTTGCCGAGCAGCTCGGGATGGAAGAGACTCATGAGGGGCTTGTCGTATCCCGCCGTTGCGCCATCGGTTAAGTAGTCCATGAAAAGAACAAAAGGGGCAACGGCGGACGCGGACAGCTCCCGTGGCCGCCTGTAATAGTAGTACGCGAGATACAACAGCAGCAACACCCACGGCATGACGACACAGGCAAGGGTGCCAGGCACCGAAGTGGCACCATGCAAAAACTCTCCGAGACGTATCATGCTTCCAACATTCAGCACCTTCGCGCCATTCCACCATGGTCGTTAGTTCAATGGAGAGAGCAGCAGCAAGAAAAAATAAAAGCACACCCAGAAAATAATAATAATAAATAATGATAATGGCCAACATAAGAGAGAAACGACTACGTCAACCCGAAAAAAAAAACGGCAGCTCAAGGTAGACTGCTACAGTGCGTGTGTGTGTGTGCGGCTGAGCAGCAGGTGTTACTCCGGCAGCGTTGGAGGCTGACCCTCGCGCACAAATCCACCTGGCAGACCCTTTGCCGCGCATTGATTCATTGACCGGCGCCGCCCCTCCACGTGCGGCCGCACCGGCGCCTCAAACAGCGATGCCGCCGCACTTCTGCCGCTCACGCTGCCCCACCGGATGCTGCGCGGCTGCGCATTCGGTCTCGCACCCCCCAGAGACTTTGGCGGCCTCACTTCCCATCGGGTGCGCGCAAAAAGCGTGTACCACATCGCACACCTACACACACACACACACACACGCAGGCACACAGCTCTCCCGCTCTGTGCTTATGTTCCCTCACACGCGCTGTGCTTGACCACACGCTAATGTGTGACATAGAGGAGAGTGATGAGAAAAGGGTTACCGATATGAGCAACCATGGGGGCCCGTCTGGCGGGGAAAGGGCACACGTAAATACAGCCACGAGCCAGTCCCCATTAGCCGTTACACACAAGCACACGCAGTCTCAGACCATATTTCGCTCTTTCTTTCACTCACTCGCCTACTCACCCACACATGCATATATATATATATATATCAACGCCGAGAGCGGAGCCCTGCAGAACAGAAATGAGAGAGTTGTGGGAGTCTCTGCGTCTCACTTGAGTTGACGGATGGCCTCCTGAAAGTCCGCCGTCAGCGGCGCAACAAATGTGATGACGTTAGCAGTGCGTGGGTGCACAATTGTAAGAGCGGCGGCGTGCAGAGCCACACGCTGAATGACAGGCGTACAGCATGCCGCCCCACCGTGATCAAGATCCTGCAGAATCGGCAACCCCGCTGTTGCAAGGTGACGCCGTATCTGATGCTTCTTACCCTGCTGGATACGGCACTCCACAAGGGCGACACGTGACTGCCGGAAGAAGCGCACAACACGATACCGCGTGGTGATTTTCACGTCTAACGGGTCCCGCAGCACACCTTGCAATGGGATACGTGAAAGATCTGGCTCCAGCACCGCACACAGAGCGAGGTAGACTTTGTTATTCTGTGCATACGCTGCACTCGTCCCCATCTGATGGCGCAGCGAGGTCGCCGCGCAGTCGCTTTTTGCCATGATGAGGCAACCGCTTGTCTCCGTGTCAAGGCGGTGTACCTGGCCCTGGCGGAATACACCACGCACAACGCGCCCACGCTCTGGCGACGCAAGCACCAGTGAGACAATATCAGTCACCGTCGCGTCTCCCAGTTGAGTGCAGCTGAGGGCGTGTCGGGATGTAGCCATATGCGGCGGTTTATTAAAGACAACTAGGTCTTCGTCCTCGTAGAGGACTGACAGGCACAAGGACGAGGATGCCCCCGCTGTGCGCATCGCCGCCTCAACACACTCGTGCACACGCGGAAGTTTCACTGTCACACGCACATGCCCCTGAGGGGCGACAAATGCCTCGTTGCCATCCTGTTTCATTGAGAGTAGTGTGCGCCAGTAGGAACACTGCGGGGCGAGCGCCACCAACGCATCCATGACAGTCCCCTGTGTCACTTGCAGCAGAAAGCTCAGCTCTGCCGGCCTCTCGGTGTCGTCGTGGCACTCTCCACATTCCTCGATGAAGTGTGCGAAACTGGGATGTGTGGGCTCCATGTCACCGCCCCTCAGCAAAGCCGCGTACTGCTGCAGCAGCCGGCTGTCCACCAGGTACCGCTTCGGTTCTTTCAGCGCGCACGCAAGCGCCGAGCGGTACACCGACTCCATCGGACTGTTCGTCATCGCCTCATTCTGACAGGTGCCCAACAATCCGGAGAGCCAGGGTCGCTCCAGGTCGTTGAGACACCAGCTGCTGAGGCAATCGAGCGACACTCGTCGCGGCATCAACTGCTTGCGACGCACAATGTCAGAGATGACTGCCGCACGCTCCATCGGCCACATACTATCCTGCAGAAACTGTGAGCTCCAGCGCTGGATTGCGCCGGCGTCTGTTGGAAACACCGCACCGGGATCCACGTTGAAGCGGCACGCCACTGCGAGTGAATCGCCCAGCAGCGCCTTTGTGGGGTCAGTTGGACTCGCCTCTCGTAGTTCCCACAGCTTGTTGCGCAAGCGTATTGCCACCTGCGTTGCACACGTTTCTGACGCTGTAGACATCTCATCCTTCTCTGCAAAGCCTTCAAGGAACGACAGCAGAGCCGCTGATTTGTCGAGGCTAACCAATTGTGCCAGCGCCGCGCTTGCACCGCTACCAAGGGAGGGCAGTTTTCTGTTTATCGCTAGCGCGAGCGCAGCAGGGGGATTTATCCTGGCCAACTCCTCCACGATACCGCGGTACACCACAACTTCCTCGGGGTGAAAAGCCTCATGTTGTGGTTCTCCTTTTTGCTGCTGGTGCTGCTGCTGCCCCGAATTAGTTCTTGCCAGTAAACCCTGTGTGAAGGCTTCCACGACGGGGAGGTCGTGCGCCATCAGCCGGCCCTCCGTCTTTGCGAGGAATCGCAACTGGCGGCGGCGCAGCTCTGCAATGGTGTACGGGGTGGTGTACTTGACGCATAGCGAGGAGCTAGTTGCGCGCAGTGCGGCATGAGGTGGCGCAGCGTCCCCTGACGCCAACACCGCCTTCTTTGCCTCCCGCACACTGAGGAGGGCTTCCGACTTGGGCATGTCCTCCAACAACTGCAGCAGCGCGGAGGGATGGAGTAGTTGAACACCAGCGCGCACACCCTCGCCATCCACAAAGGCAGCCCCCACGAAGCAGGTGGTCACATCGTGTGGCACGATACGCTTCTCCAGCAGACGCAGTGCTGGAGCGGATGATCGGCGCACGAGCCCACGAACCTGGTGCATTATTCCTTTCCGCGAAAATCCAAGCAAACACAGACAATAATCCAAAAAGAAAAAAGAAAAGAAAAGAAAAGAAGTGAAATAACGAAGTGTACATGTGAATCTGTGGGAGACAGCACTCAAGCACATACAAGAAACAAAGAAATCTGCGGGAGGGGGTTGCACTGAGTGAGGTGTCAGTGTTTGAGGAGGGAAGTATATAAATATATCAAGAATAAGGAAGCGGCACCCAAAAACCATCCCCCCTCCACCCTCCAAAGATATTCTGTAGTGGAAGGGGAGGTAGGACACTAAAAGCCGCCGCCGTGAGTAACTCTATGGCATTATATTGTTATATGAGATCATCCCCCGTATCCTCAAGGCTACCACTACCATCGTCACTTGTTGCATCGCTTTCTGAGCCATAAGATGAGGATGAAGATGATGACAACACTCCATTGCAGCGGAGGCACGTGATGTAATAGACAGAGCGCCGCACACCCATTTCCTCCGCCTCCATACCAGGGTATGAGCGACGGATGTGAACAAAGGATGTCTTGCTATCGTCCAGATCAAAGTAGCGCGGGTCGAGGCAGTCGAAGCAAAATGCAAGGGGGCACTCACTGCACATGAACACCGCCCCGTCGACCGCTTGCGCCTTCCCACACGACGCGCAGCTGTGGCGGGGGCACGTCCACTGTCGTGGCCCGGCCACACCGGCCTGCAGCTTCCGTTCTCCTACGCAGTCGGCGTGGTATGCCTTGGGACACACTGCGCAATGGTACAACGGCTCCAGCGGCCGCATGATATGGCCACACACGAAACAGTTGTGCGTGACACCGACTGTGGGCCGCACGGACCGGCTTTCCTGCTGCAACGCCCGGGGCCTCGGCAGTCCGTGCATCTCCACGCACAGTAAGTCCTCCACCATGGCGTCCTCCGCCGTGGTGTCGCGGTCAACGGACACCACATCATCATGTTGGCATTCATCACAGGCGGCAGTGCCCGTGCTGATGGTATTGCTGCTGTTGCTGGTAGTTTTGGCACCTTCCTCAAACAGTTGACGGATACGATCAGCAGAGAGTGATATGCTTGACGCGTTATCGCCCTTCCCACTACCACCGTCCACAATGAAATCACCAAGCGACGCCTTTCGCAGGGCCACATTAAGAATACGTTCCTCGAGGGTGTTGCTAAGACACAGACGGTAGACTCGCACAACACGTGTCTGACCGATGCGGTGCGCGCGGTCCGCAGCCTGACGATCAATCTGTGGATTGTAGTGGGCATCGAAGAGAATCACGGTGTCAGCGCCTGTAAGCGTCACACCTACACCACCAGCGGTTGTTGTGAGGAGAAAGACAAAGCAGTTCGAATCCGGGGCGTTGAAGCGAATCATAGCGAGTTCCCGCTCCACACGCTGGGTGGAACCATCCAACCGCTCGAAGCTGTAGCCCCGCAGCACACACTGCGCCTGCAGGAGATCCAAGACAGAAGTGAAATTAGAGAAAATCAGGCATCGGTGTCCCTCCTCTTTGAGTCTTCTTAGCATACGATCTAGCTCTATCATCTTGGCACTTGGTGCAATGATGGAGGCCTCATCCAACGCGATGCCTGCTGCGGCTAGGCGCTCCTCCCATCCATCCACGCCAGAGTTACGCCCCTCTGTTGCCAACAGGCGTAGCGCCATTGGATGGTTGCACACAATGCGTTGATGTGTCAGGTGAAGTTGGAGATGCGTGTTGGTGGTGCCCTCTTCTCTCAAGACTTGCTCCGTCATGCGCGTGAGCAGCCGCTGCTGGACGCTTGTAGGGCCAAGCATGATAGTCGGCTCGTCTACACGTGGTGGAATGCCCAACTCGATTGACCCTTTTGTTCGACGCAGCATAATGTGCTGGAGCAACCTCGCACAGTCTTCGGCTGCCCCGACAGGGTCGTTAGCGTTGCTGTTGTCATAGGAAGCGCAATAGGACGGATAGAGAAAGCTCACCAAACTCCAAACCTCACCAACATTGTTGTGAACAGGTGTACCTGTCACAGCGAGGCGAAAACACGCTGTGAGCTTTCGCGCCACGTACGAGATCATCGTGCTGCGCCCTTTCAACACGTGTGCCTCGTCAACCACTGCGACCACCCACGTCCGCTTACGGAAGAAGCCACGGTCCTGATTGAGCACCGACGGCGTTGTCACAAAGACTCCGTGACGGTTGCTGTGAGCAGTGCGCAGCGCGGCCCGCCCCTTCCGCTCCCCGTGGTACTTCACCACACGCAGCGTTGGCGCCCACCGGGCGAGTTCTCGCGTCCAACTCGTCAGTGTCGACAGCGGTGCCACTACCAAGTGCGGACCGTCAATGGTGTGTTGTGTCTTAAGCATGTTAAGAAATGACGCAATCTGTGCTGTCTTTCCGAGGCCCATGTCATCCGCCAAGATGCACGGAATCCCACTGTGAAAGCTTTTTAGAAGGAACTGCACGCCCTCCAGCTGGTAGGAGCGCAGCGTGTAGCCACCAGCGGCGGCCGTGTTCTCCACTGTTACAGTGGGAGCGGCGAGGAACTGCGGCCCCTGTACATCAGCGTCGATACGACTGAGCGCACGGTCACTGAAAAACGGCCCAAACACACGCAACAACTCCGAGTTGTGCCTCAGCTCCCATTTGAACTGGGCCTCAAAGCGACCGGCGATCTCCTCACGCACATCGTTGGAGCGCGTCGCCCACGGCAACTCTCCCACCGCCACCGCCGTGTTAACGCGAGATGCCGCGTTGGGTCCCTCCCGTTCAGTCGCCGTGTTTTTTCGTGTCGCAGGTGCCGTCCCTTCCACTGCTGTCGCTGTTGTTGTTGTTGTTCTCGCCGCCTGCGGCCGCACGAAGACCTTATTGGTGTTGCCGAGCAGCAAGCGCAGCTCCTCCTCCTCTTCATCCCCGTCGTCCGGCAGCAGCATGACTTTCACCGGGCTGGAAGAGGACGCGGAGGCAGTGGGGAAGGCATCTCCCGCGCCGCCGTGCTCCGCCCCGTTCGGCGAGGCGTTGTTGGCGGCGGCGTCTGTTGTTGCGGCTCTTGTGCTCGCCCCCGGGGCGACTGCTGAAGGAGAGGAGGCCGGCGAAGTCAGCAATGCATCCTCGTCAGGGCGAAGACGCTTAAAGCCCACAGAAGCGGCAGTCACAGACGACGAAGAGACAGTGGTCGTCCTCTTCCTGAAGAACGCTGCGAATGGGTTGTCGAGATTCATCGCTGCGCGGTCGTTACCCCGCAGCCCTCTGAAGACACTGCAGCGCCGCACATCATATCAGCGAAACGCCAGTGATGGGAGGCAAGAGGAATAATAATAAAAGAGACGTAGAATAAAGGGGGGGGGGGATAATTAAAAACGGTTGGGCAAGTCGCAGCACATGAGAGCCTACAAAGAACGAAAAGCACGACGCAGTGAAACAGTGAGGGGCAACGACAGCCAGCCGAGAAAACCCCAAACATGGTTGTGAAATGTATCGGTTAAGGCGCCCGCGCTGGTGTCTCCAATACTTTTGGTCCTAAAATGATGTTTCTCTCTCCCTCTCCCTCTTCCTCTCTCTCTCTCTCTCTCCCTCGTCCTCTCTCTTTCTTCCGCTCACGAACAGATCATCACAGGCACCTCTGTGTGCATGTGCGTCCCAACCAAAGCTGCTGCCTTCTACCACGCACCGCTGGCGTTGAGCTCCTCGCGTGTCGTGACGCGGCTCAGCACAATGGTGATGTCGTCCGTCTTCCCGCCCTTGGCATCTGTCGCGCCGAACTTGCGCAGCATCGCCGACCACGGTGTGTGCGCCTCGTGGTCGAGCGACACCTTGTACGCGTCCTGCACGATACGCTGCGCCACCCGCTGTGGGTCGACGTACGCGACCTTCTCGTCAGCGAAGACGGCGCTCAGCACGAAGCCGACAAGCGGGACGCGCTCGAACACACTGCCATCCACCCGCCCGATCCACCCGGCGTCGGAGGCGAGGGTGGCGTTGAAGCTGTTGTCGAATAGCCCGTCGCTGGCGGCGATCACGACGTCCCCCTTCTGCACCTCAACCGACTCCCTCGTGGCGTCGCTCACTTGGTCAGAGAAGGCACGGCCGCGCAGGTGCGGCGGCAGCACCGCCAGCTGGAACGGGGCGTTGAAGCCGTGCACCTTCTCGTGGATGCGGTGCAGCACGCGGCGGTTCCGCACCACGAGGAGGCCGCTGTCGCCCACATTGGCAACGTCGAGTAAAAGCTTGCCTGCCTCATTCTTGCGCAGCGACGCCACGCACGCGGTGCTGCTGCCTGCCTTCACCTTCTTGTCGTTCAACACCTTGTCGAATGCCGACTGCATGATGAGCTCGGGGTTCAATTCATTGCGGTGTGTCTCGGAGAAGAGCTTTGCGTTCTCCATCAATGAGTTTGCGAATAGCGCGGGGTCCACACCCTCATCGCGCCACCCGCCCACACCGTCCGCCACGCCGATGACTTTGTACGTGTTGGACACAAAGAAGCTGTCCTCACCGCAGTCGAGCTCAATGAAACTCGCGCGTTTGCGCCACGCCACTGACTGGCGCCGCTTGCGCTCCTCCACGTCGCTACGATAGTTCTGCGCGGGGGTTGGCTTCGCCTTGCAGTACGCCCACGTCTGAAGCACGAGCTCCTCGGGGTCCCTCTCGTCCTCGGGGATATCCACCGGCGGCGCGCCCCAATTGCTGGTGTCGTTCGCCGCTGCCCGCTGGACCTCCACCGGGACGGGTGTGCTCTGCCGCCCGCCCATAGCTACCCGCACGATGTCCGACACAACCTTTCGCAAGCACAAGGGGAAGCAACAAGGCAAAAACCAAAACAACAACAAAAAAAGGAAACACATGACAAATGAGAATCAAAAAGAATCAGGAACGACTAGCCGATTGTTTTATTTAATCAATTAAAGACAAGCAAAAATAACAACAACAACAACAACAAGAACAGATGGGACAAACAGGATCGGGAAATGCACACCCACGCACGCGGGTACGCAATTGCTCACATGAACCTGTGTGGAAATATGTATCTGTCGACTTATGAGGGACGCCATCATGGAAGGAAACAAAGGGGAGGAGGAATCGCTTCGCTGAGGAGAAAAACAAAAAGGCATCAACATGCACAGTGTGCTGCCTGCTCCTCCCTCACACCTCCACGCTGTCATCCTCATCTGTCAGCATATCCGACGCTGCAACACCCAAGGAGCCGAGGATGCACTTCCCCATGTTAATGAATTCCGGCGGCCCACACACAAACGCCAAAACGGGTGCGGATTTCACAAAATCGCTTACAAAACTCGTGATGTCCTCCGCCGTTGGTCGCCGGCCGCACGTTATAAGCGGCTGCAACGACACATCTTCCACGACACTGTCGGGCGGTTCCTGTGTGAGGTAGCAGTGAAAGCGGTATGTGAAGTGGGCAGCATTGGCATAGTGCCACCGCAAATAATCCTCAACCCTTGCCACGGAAGACACTGTACGCTCAACGTGCAGGTGCAGAACATGCAGCTGTGGATTCTCCTTCTCCCATTTGCCCTCAATGTAGTGGCGAAGCGAGCCATGAGGTGCCGTCACACCGATGCCAGCAGAAAGAACAACAACTCGACCTGCCACTTCACGCAGACGATCCATGTGGTGAACTAGAGTGAAGCACCCACTCAACAAGAGAAGTGGAAAACGCTGAAGCAGCGCGTTGTTGTGTATCCATGCACTACCGCCACGGCTGTTAGCTGCTGCCTTTACAACAATGGTGAAGAGACATCCATCCTTGTTCGTCTCAAAAATCGTCCACCGCCTCACGAACCGCTTGCCGGCAGGAGCTGCAATGGGCAACTGTAGATCAACGAACTGCCCTGGCAGAGGCGGGCTGCCCAGCTGCCCTTGACAGAGATTGAAGAAGAACTCCTTTGCCCCGGTACAGACATGCTCTACTTTTACGCACATTACAACCAGTTGTCCCCCCAAGCACTCTGGTCGTAGCTTGTTTTCTTTTGTAGACGAGGCTAGCCCAGCCAAAACGTGCCCGCTTCGCATGCCGCTGTGGAAGCCTTTGGCGCGCCCGCCTTCCGCCACTGGTACCGTCATTCCGTACTCCTGATTGGCGATGGCCATTTCGGCGTAGGTGTCACTGTCCACACGCGGACCATCCGTATCTACCGTCACAAACACCCCACCGTCCTCAACAGTGACGATGTGCGTGCGCTGCTTCCGCCCCTTGGAGCGTACCGTCTGTGGAGCGCTCTTGTCGGGGAGACCCGCCGGTGTCAGCTGCAGCGCCCAGTAGAGGCCCTCGCCGGTGTCGAGGGTGATGCGGTATTCGTGCCATGGGCACACCACGCACGGGTGTCCGCCCATTTCTTCAATGTCTCCCTCCACCAGCGGTCCACCGTGATGGTAACAGGCGTTGTCCAGCGCAAAAAACTGATCCTTGTAGCGGTACACCGCGATATTGCGTTCACCGCACTTCACCAATTGACGGCTCTTCTCCTTGAACGCGGCGGCCGGGCCAACATAGACTCGCACGGGCTCTACCATTACGACCCTTCAACAAGACAGTGGCAAGGAGTGCATTGCACTGAGCCCAACACATCCCCCACCGATGGGGCCACAGAAGGAGCGACGGCTCTCATTTAAGACTGCATGTGTTTCTTCTTTTTTTTTTTGTTCTCTCTCTTTTTCTCTCATCCTCTCTCTCGTCGTTTCTCTTCGTCTCGAAGTTGTTGTCCTGATCTCTCTTGTTGTTCGCTGTTTTCTTTTTCTTTTTTTTTCTTCGCGGTTTATGCGACTCGTTACGACTCGGAATTACAAGAAACGGCTACGCCCCCTTGAGAGAGAACTTCTGTTTTTCCGCGCTCTCCACAACCCGCTCACGGTGAAGACCCTTGCGGCGACGAATACGCTCGAGCAGCTGCTCCGCGATGTTTTTCGTCGCCATCTCTGTGCCGTGCTCCTCAATCTCCTCCTTCGTCGTTGGAGCAAAGTACGGATCAGCGTCCACCACACTCCAGTGGCTCATCTGCAGCTGTGCCGTTGATGCGCCTTGCGTTGCCACGCGCAACTCATCTTGCAACCCAAACGCCTCAACGGCTGGCAGGAAACAACGAATGTAGAAGAGGTCACTGCCCTCATTTGGCACCTCCTCGATGATCTCCGAGCGGCGGCGACTGAGGGAGCTATAGATCCTCCCCTGTGTCGCACCGGAAGCGTAGACGGTGCACTCATACACAGGCTCCACAAGACGCCGCGGGTGGAGCTCCATCGCCGCACGACAGGCATCGCGAACGCATGGCAACACCATTCCACCCGTTAAGCCGGTGGAGGTGTCAATGACGAGGTCTGTTATGACAAACGCCGTGTTGAACAGCGGCTCCTGCGCCATCGGGCCACTCTCCGCGGCAGCCTGGAAGCCGGCCGTGATGGAGTCCTTCCAACTGTTAAAGAGTTGCACCTTCTCGGACGCAGTAGCCTCATCGCCAAAGTGTAGCAGAAGCACCACACCAAGGAACCCGAGCTTTGTAGGGCCACAGGCAACGATGCTATGCTGCATCTCTGCCGCCCAACGTTTGTTCACCCTTAGAGCCGTCTCCACCTGCCGGCACACCTGTGTATTGGATCCGTGATTCCTGTTGTCAACCTTCAGCACTTCGTACACCTCCGGCGGGAGGCAGCGGGCGTGAAGTGTGATAGAAAATGCACCATCCAGTGTGGAGGCGGTGTGCAGCTTTGGCTTCGCGTTGGCACCCGCTGCCACAATCGTTTCACGGAACGACACAAGTGGTTCAGACGCTACCACCTCCACGCGGGCGAAGGTGTCAATGAGGTCCCTCAGGCAGCGCTCCAAGTGAACTTCACCGGCAGTTCCGATCACGTGCTCGCCGGTGGGGAGGATGCTTACCTCCACCTGCGGGTCCACCTTGTACAGCAGCCGCAGCCCCTGCACCAGCGGAAAGAGGTCCTTCGGATCCTTTGGAAATACAGACGCACGCACAATTGACGTGCTCGGCAACACAAGCGGCTGGAACGGCGGTACTCCCTCCAGCGAGGAAAGAGTGGCGTACTTGTTGATGTATGGTGTGAGGCCACCAATGCCGCAGAGCGTTCCACTGCACACTTCCGCCGCCTCGTCTAAGCCCGTGCCGCGGAAGAGAAACACCTTGCGCACTGCCGCCTCCACAATCTTGTCTTCAGAGTGAACGTACACCGTCTGACCAGGTTGAAGGCGGCCACTGTAAACACGGGCAAAGCCAATAAACGCATCATCGCTACAACCCTCCTGCCCAATGGTTGTGCCCACAAGAAACTGAGTGTCGATGAGCTTGCATACGTACACAATACATGGGGCGTCTGGGGCCGATGAGCACGCCATCAACGCCTCACGCGCAGCAGCTGGCGCGTCATCCAGGCGTGGAATAAGGTACCGCAGACGACGCTGCTGCGCCACGACGGGAGAGTCAAGCTTTTCGATTATAGTGCTAAGTACACACTTGGCGAGCGGAAGCCACGCCGACAACAGCGCCTTTAGCTTTCCTCTGTCGTCACGTCGGGGATTATTCCACACCTTTTCCGGAACGCCTAGCTTTGCAGCCATATTAAGCTGCTGCTCCTTGTTATCGTTCTCCTCAATAAAGGTTGAGTACAACTTCCAAACAGGTTCCAACATTAGCTGCACTGCCAATGGCTGCTGTCCCGCCCGTCGCGGGGTTGTGTGGACTGTCTTTGTCTTGGCGTCAAGGTAGTGGTCGCCCCACAGACACGCCTGCAGGTGGGGAATGCCAAGCCGGCTCTCGTAGAGCTGGGCAAAAAAGGCAGTACCGAAGGCCCAACCGTCGTAGCAGCTGCAAAAGAGCACGTTACCCTTCGTTGGGCAAAACCACACGTCGTCGCTGGGGTCACCACGATCTTGCAGCGCGACGCACTCGTCCTCCTGAATCCTGAGCTGATTAGCGAAGCCGGCAAGAGCGGCGTTGCATGTTTCAATAATGGAGCGCATGCGATAATACGCCTCCTCCGGTGTCAGCTGCTGGACGGCGATGAGCAGATCTACCTTGTTGAGCACAAGACACATGGAAAGACCCTCACGATACGCGTGCCGCAGAATGCCACTCGTCTGCTGCGTGACGCCATCCACCACATCAACAATGACGACGGCGCCATCGCACAGCCGCATCGCCGTGGAGACTTCGCACGAAAAATCAATGTGCCCAGGGGAGTCCACAAGATTTAATAGGTGCTCCGATCCGTTGTGTATGTGGCGCAACGCAATGGAACTAGCCTTCATCGTGATACACCGCTCCTGTTCGTCAGGGCGGGAGTCAAGCAGGCGAACCTCGCCGGCAAGCTGTGGTGAAAGGATGCCGTTACTTGCGACAAGGTAGTCGCTCATTGTTGTCTTGCCATGATCCACATGCGCTACCATGCAGAAGTTGCGAGTGCGCTCCGGCTTCTCGCTGAGGCGCTGCAGGTACGCGGTGGTCTCGAGACTCATTCCTGGTGTTAATGTGACAATCAAAAACGATGTAAACTGTGCCGATGGCGTTGGCCACTTCCTCCTCTCGCGATGCCTCTTACTCTTTATTTTTTTGTGGCGGCCTCCAATGTACTTGTAACCATCCAAAGAAGAAAGCAAAAACGAAACGAAAAATACATTGCACAAATAATAAGGAATAGGAAACACAGAGAACAATGCCACTGTAGCGTTTCATTTCTAGCTGCGTCAAAGCATCGCATTGCCTCGCCTCTCCCACTGTATTCTTTTCTTTCGTCGTGTCGACGCTATAATCACACAACCTTCCTATAATACTTCCTTTTGCAACTCCCTCCACACACTCCTTCGAAAGGCATGCGTTTGGGCAACTGAGATGCATGAGTATTCTTTGTTTTGTCCTGTTTTCTTTGGGGTTTGTTTTTTGTTTTGTTTTTGGGGGTACCACTTTCCACTCCTACATGCTAATACCAACAACGGCGCCTAAAACAACTCCGGCCTAGCCTTCGGCAGCATGACCCAGTGCCCGTCAGGCCCGTGCAGACCACTGAACGACTTCTCCTTGGGCATCAGGAAGTACAGGTAGATGAAGGCGACGAGGTAGCCCCAGACCTGGAAGTACTTCTTGCGCGACTGGATCTCAATAAGCTCCGTTGTGGAGATGTCCCATGGCTTCTTTGTGTGCCGCTGGTAGTACTTCGCCTCTGGGGCCGGCAGCTTCTCAATATCCACGTCGATCGGCTGAAAGTACGTCCACGAGAGGTATGTGTCGTAGATGGCAGTGTTGGGCTCCTGGAACGGCGACGAGGAGCGAATGCCGCGCTCGTTCATTGGGAATGCATTCTGGATGTCGCATGTGTTCATGCACTCGCCACCCGTCGAGAAGGTGGGGCCGTTGCCGACGAGCGCCTTGCGCGTTGCGGCCAGAGCGTATACAGGCGTCTTCCGCATCATTCCTGAGGCTGGGGGAAAGGATGACAAAAAAAACCAAGAGGAAGGAAAAAGGGCAATAAAAAACAACAACAAAGAATAGCCCAACACAAGACAACATAGCACCAGACAGCCGCAATCCTCTTTACCGCTCCCACTCATTCACTCACTCACCCACATACCGACGCTGGGGTGCAGAGCGGTTCCTTATATTAGCTCCGAATACGCAGCATAGCACGGCCAACAAAGCAAACAAATAAAAAAAGACAGCGGTTTTAGTTCGACATCATAGTCTCCGACTCTCTACACCTTTTTCTAATGCCTCTCCCGTATCCACTGCTGCGACTTTCGCTTTTCTTCGGTAACGTTGCGACCGCAACGGCCCTAGAAAGAAGCTCCTCCAGCCACGCCTCCGTTAGCTGCACCTCACACTCCGTGAAGACCCCCTCAATCTCCACCTCGTGCACCACCGTCCCATTCGTCGTCACATTCGTCATGTCGTAGCGAAATAAGCCGTCGGTGACGCCATGTCGTTCCTTCACACGCGTGAAACCCACCTTTGGGGGGTCACCCGCAGCCGGAAGTGGTCCACACGTTTCGATCGACGCCGAGAAGCGAAGGTTGTATGCGCCGGGTGGCACCAGAATGTCGCTGACAAACAAACGTTTCTTCTGCACGCAGGCGATGCAGTGGGTGGGCTCGTCGGTCGTGTACGTGTAGCGCCAACCATTTTTAACGACGTCACGCGTGGTGGAGTGCGAAACAGCGCGGCCTGTTTCATTGGATGCCCAGTGCGCCCTGATACGTTCGTAATCCTCCGCGGAGACGCCAGGCGTAACCTTCGCCTCAACAAACCGCAAACCACCCTGTGCAGTGCTGCTGCTGCTGCTGTTCACGTGGGAATCTCGCTTTTTCTCAAACCGGCACAAGCGCACCTCCACCTCAAGAGATGGGTTGGAGCGGTGCGGCTGCAGGCGATCAAACAGTATCCTTGCCAATGCGCGCAGTTCGGCACTGCGTGTACCTTCCATCTCGCACTGCGGTTTCTCTTCACGCCGGTGTGGCGTTGACCCTTCCATTGCTGCTGCGGTTTCTGAAGAAGATGTAACGGCCGACGGGGCTGGGAGCAAGCGGAGCAGAAACAGCAGCAACAGCAACAGCAACAGCAGTGGTGCAATTGGTAAACTGGTTGGTTATAATTTGTCCACCTCGCACTTTGTCGTGTGGGCTACAACGGCCAGCTTCTTCGGTGTCACCGCGCTGCTCCCTTCCTTCCTTGATCTCCCCCACCATACACGGCATTAATTGTACAAACACTGAAGCAGCAACACTTCTCTCATTGTAGGGAAGAATTATGATGTGCGTGAACGCTTACGCCGAAGGAGAGGACACTCGGCGCGCGCGTGCCCAGCCTCGTTGCAGTAGCTGCAATGCATGTAAGACGTCGCGTGTGCGCGACCGCGAAAACCACCACTCACTGGGGCATTGTCGGTAACCCGCTCTGCGTTCTGCATTTCACGAATCTCTCTCACTTGTTCCTCACGATCGCGTTGTTTTTCCTCTGATGTCTTCTGCAGCTCCGCCACAATCTGTTCCACCTCCAACATAAGAGTCTTGGCCTCCGCGTGGGCGTGGTCCAACTCAAGGCAGCGACACAGTGCGGCGTACGCCTCGCGGGGGTGTTTCAGCTGATGCTGTGCATGAGCAATGCGGAAAAACGCCCTGGCGTAGGTGGGATGCACCTCCGTTGCCTTCATGGCGTCTTCCAGCGACTCCGCGTAGCGGCCCGCCCGGCTGTAGGCCGCACTTCGGTTGCACAGTAGAACGGCGTAATCCACTGACTTGCTACCACTGCCATTCTCCTCATTCCCAGCACAACGTGTATGTAGCTCAATGGCCTTCGAGAAGTACCGCACAGCGCTTAGGTACTCCCCTTTCCCCATGGATTCCTTTCCCTGTTCAATTCCCTTGCGATAGTAGTACGCATCCTTTGTCTCTTGAGTGGCAACGCCTTTCCTGCTGCGTATGAGATCCAGGACGGCCTGGCGCTGTTCACAGTAGAGGGAGCTCGTTGGATCCAAGGCGTGCGCCCGCTCGTAGTGTCGAGCCGCCTCCTCGTAGTGCTTCAGCCCATGGTACGCTGTCGCCACCCGCCCGTGCACTTTGCTATTATTCTCGTCCAGTTGCAGTGCCTTTTTCGCAGCATCAAGGGCGTCGGCGAACTGGTCCCTAGCGGCGTGGCAGGCGCTCACGTTGGAGTAAGCCCGCACTTTTTGCGCTGTCGTGGCGCGAGGATCAGTGGCTATTTTGGAGTAGGCCCCAATTGCATCAATGTGGTTTCCATTCCGAACAAAAGCTGCTGCCTTTGTAAAGTCCTCCTCAAGCATTTCGGACATTGCCGTTCTGCTCGCCGTTTCCCCTTGTCCTACGCCGCATACACACAGACAGAGAGAGTCAAGAAAGAAAAGGTAAGCCCAAGTTGAAGGATACCTCAATTGACAGCGTGCCGGAACGCACCAGCAGCTAATAAAATGCAACGGGGTACGAAAAAAAAATAATAATAATAATAATAAAACAGCGTCATCAAAAGCAATGCAAGAGAATGTACAGGAACACACTACCCACATGCATGCAGTAACTCACACCTTATCGCTTAGCCATAACGTAAATGACAACAATGATAATCAGCAATATCAAGCAGCATAAAAAATACACAATCAGCATAGAACGACCTACGTCTTTAATTGCCTTCTTCAATCTCGCATTTAGCCTGCCCAACTTGGAATGAACAGTGTTCATTTTTTTCTCACTACCATCGAGTTTCTGCTCCTGCATCCGGAGCTCGAACGTTATCTGCGTCGCATTGTCGTTGACTCGCTGGACGCCACTATAGATGCGATCAAGTGCCTCATCAATCACCATATCATTTTTATGTGTGTTCAGAAAGAATTGAGTGAACTCCACATCGTTGTGTATGTTGTAACTGTGCTCTGGGCCGGGTACCATTTTATCCGCCTCCGCCGCCAGGGCCCCACTTTGACTGACCGCGTTGTCTAAATCCGCAAAGACGGATGAAGCACCCCCAGCGGCGGTGTCGCCTGCCTCAGCAAGAGGAAGACCCCCACCGTAGCGGTTGCGCACCAATTCAAGTGTGCCCTTGAAATGATGTGACAGAATCTCAAACTCCCGCTGCCGACTCTCACTAAGTGCCAACTTCCTCGCGTCCTGCACATCAACCTTTACCTGACGCTCCTCTCTGCGAATCTGTTGGCAGAGCTCAACACGATCCGTCCGACTCGCTCTTGTGGGCAATGCGTCGAGTTGCGTCACCAACTCCCGTATGCGCCGCATGCGGTCAGCAACTCGAAGCTGGCACTCTTCGTAGGGTGTCATTTTGCTGCGCAGCTGCATCTCCTCCCCTTCGTGCAGCGGCAGCTGCGGCGCACTCGCTGCCGTGCTACAGCCACTGGCCCCGTTGACGTTCTGCAACCGCTTCATAGTGTGGCTGATGCTCGACATGGACTCAACACAGTGTTCCAAACTGACCGTCGCCGTTGCAACCTTCGGCCTTATTTATCGTTTAAATGATAATAACAATAATAATGAATCAAGGGAAAAAACCCATAGTAGAAGAGAGGACGACAAACAGACATTTGTAGCCCTCCGGGCTCGGCAAACGCAGTGGACAGAACGTACACACGGACTCGTTCTCTTTGAAATCAGAAGCATCTCTCTTAATAACAGTGAATAATGATAGAAAACAAATATAGCACCAGCAGAAAAAGCCGAAATCCCATCCTCGTGAGAAGCCACACACATCATGTGGCCTTGTGGTACGCCATCCACAAGTCCCTTTGCTTCATGGGGAGAAGGGCCACCATCTCACGCGACAGACTAACCTCTACATCCGCCTCTTTTCCCATCGGGTTTCTTGAAGCGAAGTCAATGGCCTGCTGAAACATCGTAATGGTGGTTGAGATGTTCTCATATTCCCCCTTCGGATCCTTGAAGTACCGCTTCGGCTGGAGCTGTGCCAATCGCATCAGCGCACGGAAGAAAGGCAACCTCGACTCCTCTTCAAGCTTCTCGGGGAACTGACCCGTCCGTGGGTCCTTCCAGGTATCGCAGAAGCGTCGATACATTGACTGCGTCTTGTCAGTGAGGGCATTCATTTTCTTGTCTGAAAGTGGTGCCTCGTCTTCGCGGGGTTCTTCCTTCTGCCGGATGCGAAGTTCAAGAATCTCCTCATGCATCGCACCGAGATCAAAGAGCAGCTGGCGGACTAATGTGGGGTACGCATTAAAGTTCAGATCATCTGGGAAGGCCTCAATGAGAGCGACGCGGCGCTGGTGCATGGAGATGACGCGGTTACGATTCTCCTCAAAGTGAGTGAGCGCCGCGTATAGGCGCGCCATGTCCTGTGTAATCTCAATGTGTTCTGTGCAGCTTCCATCATACAGGTAATACTTGAGCGCCTCGTTAAACCTGTTGTTGGCTTCCTTGAAACAATCGCGGGCCTGTTCAAAGGTCTCAATCGCCGGGAGCTGCTGCGGCGGCGAAATGTCGAGTGGAAAGTCAACCCACCATGACTCGAACTCATCTGGAAGCGGTCCACGTGGTGCACTCCGCTGCCGCACCTCCGCATAGTGATGCAGTCGGTGAAGGTAAAACTTTCCATGCGCCCAGGCTACGATGCCCAGAGTCTCCTCGTCTGCTTTTTCCTTTGGCATCATGCTCTCACCGGCCTGAAGACAGTGCAACGCCTTGCCGTAGTCAAAGTGACTGCTATAAAACGCACTGAGATGCAACGCGTTGGTGGCCCAATCCTTTTTTGAGAACTCCATCTTGTTGAGCAGTTGGTAATACAATGTATGGTGGCAATAGCGCGAGGCCAGTGCCGTCATCTGACACGCGGTGTAGACCTGTGCCAGGAAAAACAGCGTTGACGTAAACGCGGTATCCATTTCAAACCGCAGGGTGTACATTGACAGCCCTTCAGGGGGAATGTTGGCCCGATCAAGAGTGCCATCGTCAAGAACAGGAATATCCTTCATGACACAACTGCCAGGGCGTGAGAGGAACCAGCAATTCCACTCTTTATACGCCTTCTCGGCAAGGTGAAGAACCTGCTTGGCGTCGTTGATCCGCAATGCTGTGTCACGGTTAGACATGTACAGGCCCAATGCGTTGTGCACACGCATAAACTCTGCAACAAAGATGTAATCGTGCTCAGCATCAACGTACGGTAGCTCATTCCTGATTATCTCTTCCAACGGGTGCGCTGCAATATCAATAACGCTGCCGAGAAGTTGCCCCTTTGCACCCGCCAGCGTCATAGTGTACGCCTTGCGTAGCTCCACCACGCCGTCCGCCTCCTCGTCCGTCTCCAGCATATTGAGACCAATGAAGACGTAGCAGCGGCAAAGCTGACCCAGCGCTTGCAGAGAGGCTGCATCCTTGTATGCATTCGTCACGGACTCCCTTAACGCCTGCATCTGCTCCCTCGCCACAAACTTGGGCTCGAGGACATTCTGCCGCGGCCCCTCCGTATTGCTCAGTGACACAATCGCGTCGAATGACGTCGTGAATGCAGCAGCATCCATTGGGGTCGAATTATAGACCTTCGTCCGGCAATGGAGCAGTCGACAATGCAAAAAAAAAGAAAGAAAAAAAAGGGAAGAGAGCAAAGGAATTCAATCGTTTTTAATCTTCTCTACTTGTGCTGGTAGTATCGTTCGCTTATCGAGCGCCGGGCCCCACACAGGAATAAAATAGGTGCGCATGACTGCATCTGTTACGCGGACGGGCAGCGTTTAAACGCCGGTCACCGGCTCTTAGCACGTCAACGACACACACGCTCACATGAAGTCATCCTCACCTTCCATGATGCACGCAGCACCGCCCTTGTCGGTGACAGCATCGAAGCCCAATGCATCATGTGCGCCCTTCTCCTCCGCTTCTTCCTCTTCCTCCTGCCCGGCGGCGGCGGCGGTTGCAGTTGTGGCGTCGTTGTTGTGTGCCCCCTTCTTCCTCTTGGCCTTCTTGAGGCGCCGCTTCATCTCCTCGCTGGCCACGTGCACCTTGGACGCCTCTGTGTTCATGACAGTGCGCGACTGGAACTCTTGTGCAAGGTCCTGAAAGATAACACCAATCATCGCATTGAAGTGCGGCGAAAGGGCGAACTGCCCTACACGGGCAGCAATGGCCTCACCCAGAGCTGCCGCCTCTTCCGCAGTGTTGGCGGGCATGTCGGCAATGCGTTTCTCATCACTGTCATCCTTTGTTCCCATCAGGCGTCTTGCTTCATCCACACTGTTTGCCATCTCTTTCATCTCAATGAGAGCCTGAGCAATGTCGCTAGCGAGCGTCTCTTCGTCCTCCTCTTCCTTCTTTACACGTGCGGGCGCCTTGACACGTTTCTGTATTTTTTGCTCCTCAATGAGAGCCTTTTGCTCGAGGATCTCTTTCTCGCGTGCCTCTTCCTCCGCTGCTTCCGCCTCCCAGTCATCTGCGGCGTCGTTGTACTCGTCGTAGTCGTCGTAGTCCTCGTCCATGTTTGCTGTTGTACAGGCTATCCTCTAACTATTCTCGGTTTTAAGTAACAGGAAGAGAAAAGGAGACCATACTGCATTAGGAACAAAACAAAACCCACCTCACACATCACCGAGAGAGAGAGAGAG
>NW_008825731.1:0-4879 GCF_000691245.1 Trypanosoma grayi | reverse complement strand
ATATATATATATATATATATATATATATTCATGACCAATAAGCCCAATCTTAGCCACCTTTGCGTTAAAAAACGTTGGCAGAGAGACTGAACGAATGCGGGAGCACCCAACCCGAAAAAAGGATTCATGTGAAACCACAAATTCCGAACCTTTTTTTTTGTTCAAATAGTGCGAAAACAAAAAGAAACAGTAAGCAGCGCCTTTGGATAAGGAAGCCCGACCGCAGCATGCCCACCACGCTTCGTACATCACCCATTTCAAAAATCAAATATTTTTGTGCGTCTCCTTTTTTGGTATGCGCATACACGCAGATATGTAATACGTTGCCCTTTTTGTGTGTTCTTTTGATAGTTCAGGACCACTCAGCTATCAAAAGCTAGTGCCCATATTCCTTTTCGCACACGAATTTCTGATTTTTCTTATCTTTCAATTCTTGCTTTGTTTATTTTTGAGACCCCATTGCTTGGGAAGTCTACCTCATGTTATTCATTAACTTTCAGTATTCATCTTGTTTTTTGGCTCTTCTCAGCCAATTTCTTTCCTTACCTTTACGCTGTTCCGCGCTTCTTGCTAATGGCCTCGGCCATCAGCTCACCAAGCTTTGCAGGTGAAGAGGATACAATGGCGCCCGCCGCCGCCAACGCATCCATCTTGCCCTTGGCAGTGCCCTGCCCACCAGAAACCACAGCACCGGCGTGGCCCATACGGCGGCCTGGAGGAGCAGTCGCACCACCAATGAAGGAAACAACTGGCTTCTTGATCGGGTGATTCTTGATGAACTCCGCAGCCTCCTCCTCGGCAGTTCCACCAATCTCGCCAATAAGAATAATGCCCTCCGTCTCAGGGTCCTCAAGGTACAGCTTCACGCAGTCAATCATGTTGGTGCCGTTGAACGGATCACCACCAATGCCAACACAGAGCGACTGTCCAAGGTTCGTGGCCGTTGTCTGTGCAACAGCTTCGTAGGTCAAGGTACCGCTCCGAGACACCACACCAATGCAACCCTTCTTGTGAATGTGGCCAGGCATAATACCGATCTTGCACTCCTCTGGCTTAATGATACCGGGGCAGTTGGGGCCAATCAGGCGGGTCTTGTTCTGAGACAGAAGCATAGACTTGACGCGAAGCATATCCCACTGAGGAATGCCCTCAGTAATAACGACGACGAGAGGAACCTCAGCATCAAGAGCCTCTTCAATGGCGGCGGCACAGTGTCCAGCTGGAACGTAGATAGCTGTGGCATCAGCACCAGTCACCTTCAAAGCCTCGGCAACAGTGCCGAAAACAGGGAGACCAAGATAGTTCATACCTGCCTTCTTGGGGTTCACACCACCGACCATTTTTGTGCCGTAGGCAATGGCTTGCTCAGTGTGGTACGTGCCGTGCTTTCCAGTAATACCTTGGCAGATCACCTTGGTGTTCTTATTCACCCAGTTTCGGACAGCGGTACGGCAGAACATTTTATTTCAGATGAAAAGGAAGTGCAAATTCTAGAAGACTATAGTAGAAAAAAAAAACAAAGAGAGAAAAAAAGAAAGATATTTTCATTATTATCGTCGTCTCCCTCACACAGATGAGGGAATATTGCCCCTTTCTCACCTGCACACACACACACACAATTCAAAGCACTGGATGTATCAAAATAAACAAACAAAAATAGCAAAAAAAACACCCATACACCAACGAGCGCGCAAAGCGCCATCTTTTCAAGGCGTGTTTTCCGCAGCCGGCGCTTCAGAATCTTGAACTTCCACATCCGGAATTGGTGCATTTCCAACCACTTGATGAGGAAACACGGCTGGGAGTCTTAAGTCCCTTTTCTGAGCCAGTACAGCTGGCGGAGGAAGAGATAATGGTCCGTTAGCGGCCTTCGCTCGATATACCAAAGAATTGATCTTTGTGCATCGCTCAGAATTTCTTCGCACAATATCATAACAGCACTGAATAAGATCATCCCCTCGAAAAGGTATTTTTTTCTTTTTCGTTCTAGCCTGATCACGATGATTTAACACAATTTTTGCTAACACATCTGATTGTGAAACAAACCATAAACCTTCACTAGGATCACTGTCAAACACACTGGAGGCTGTGTGACAATATGTAAGAGCCCGAAAAACATCAGCCTTTATCCGTACTAACGTTAGCACGTCTATATACCCTTTGGCACATGACTTGATTTTTTTTTCCGCACTAATCCGAGCTTCATCATACAGTTTAAAAACCTGATGCGACAATTTTGCTACAAGAACTTTCCCACCTTTTACCTCATTTTCAACAGCCTTCGTTGTCCCAATTTCTTGTGCCTGAGCCAAAGCAATAAGGTGGAAGAAGTCCAAAAACACGGGTGTAAGATCTTCTGGTGGAGCAAGTTTTGTTGTCCCCACAAAATAGGACTTCATATCATCGGCAATGTCCTTTACAAGCATAAAGTAGCCGGCAGCCTGTAAAAGAAAATGATAACACTCTTTTTCTATCACGGAAGCGTTACCAATAGCTTCTTGGGAACAGAGAAGATATTCCGAAATGTTCATCAGAATGGCCGCAATATTGAAGTACATACACTGCAAATCATAACGGAAATCATCAAAAAAGACACGATCTTCATTTACCAAAGGAGAATTCCAACAGTAGAAATACCCATAAGCAAATACAGGATACTTGTACAAAGCTGCAGCTAATTCCGTTGTATACAGACTCACAGCACCTACCACATCATTAATCAACCCTTCTCTCCCTTCGGCAGTTCTCCACCGATTGTCCATGTATTTGCCTCCCTTCTCAAACGCAACGCGCATATCCTCTAACTTTGAAATGCATGAAGAACGCTTTGTCTGCAGATCCGTCTTCAGGTCTGAGGGTGAGCTCTTCAAGTCGACATCAGAGTTCGCCCCAGGAGCCGCTGGCTTCTTTAGGGGAATAGTAATAAATCTAAAAGCCATTTTTTCAACTATCTTTTTTTTTCGGCAAGGAAAGAGAAATAAAGAGTGAAGAGAAGTTTAAAAGCAAAAAAAAAAAAGAGGTGTCCCCATTGTAAACAAAAGAAAAAAAAAGACAAAAAAATAGGGGGCAAAACAGGACTGAGACTATGCGTCTTGGCCCAAAACAACCCAACACTCTGTTAACAACTTTTTCATTTCCTTGAGGGATACCCCATCATCTTCATTTTCCGATTGAAGTTTTCCCGATACAGAATCACAGGCTAAATCGGTTCCATTGGCACTGATCATGACATTCTTCTCTTTGCGATCAGAAAGCTCTCTTTGCAAGGCATCTATGTCGTCTAGCTTTTCAACCAATTCACTTCGAGCTACAAAAAAGTCTGCTTCAATTTCTCTAAGGAAACCAATCATGTTACGATACGCCGTGAACGATATGTCATTCCGTGAATCCCGTTCTTCTGCCCAAATAACAAAACGGGCTTCTAATTCTAACTGCACCAACGAAGTGATCTCCATTACCATATGCGCATTCCGCAGGTTGACCTCCAGGGCATCACGTGATCTGCGGAGCGATTTTACAAAAGTTGCCAATCTTTGAAGCTCAGAACTACAACGATTAAAGCGGTTTTGTAAACCGAGCCATAACTCTTCCATTTTCAGATTTGCTATAGACACCATATTAGACGTCTTTTGAAAAGAAACTCTAATGATATCAGGTAGGATATCCGGCTCGGTTTGTGTCGCAGTCGAAAAACCAAACGACTCTGTCTCTGTACTCCGGTGAAAACTCAGCGGTGCGTTCTGTATAGCAACATTCTTTTTAGATTCACAATGTTGCGTTGATTTGTGTAGTGAATACGTCTGAGTCTGAACTGATTTGTCAACGCCATTTTTGCAGGATTTAGACACTTTTCTTCCCTCGAAGGACTGATAAAGCTCTGTTCCAGATACCAAAGAGTTTGTCCCAATGGAGGCAATAACATCGTCTGCTATAGCCAAAACGCTTTCGGTCTCCTTCTGTATGTCCATTGCGCCTGTTTCACCATAAAAAAAGAATAAAGATAACACAAAAAAAAAAAAGAAAAAAAAAGAGGGAGTCATAATGTGTATTTACATCCAGAGACCAAATGCTTTCTCATATTTCTCATTAAACTAGTAATTATATTTGCTTATTTTCTTGAAACAATGTAGGCAAGATCACCCATCTTGTTTCATACCGCTATAGTTGTTCTTTCCAAAGTAGCCGGTGGGGCGCGCTTCATAACGTGGCGCCAAATTGGGTTGGGGTTGCATGCTCATCTCCTTGTATGGGCTGCGGCTAAATAACTCAGCTGTCATTTCGTCAACCGTCCAGTCCTTTGGCCTCTCGCTGTCTTTGTGCAATAAGTGATCTTGTTTTTCAATTGCGTCGATGCGGGAGTGTTCCGTTATGTCATAGTCCATCAAGGTCTTATCGAGATCCAATTCCTTTCCGTGAATGGAGAGTGTGAATGCAGTTGAACAGAGATACGGAGACTGGTTTTCTATTGTTATAAGTTCAATCAGTTGTCTAATGGTACTGTCCCTAGGAGACATTACCTGTACCACTTGCAAACGTTGTTCCCAGCCAGTTGTAACCCACGTCAATATTTTAAAGCGAATCCGTAGAGGTATATTGTATTGAACTTGTGGATCGTCAGTTACCGCTCGCCAGTAGTGTCTGTCCGTGTCGTGAAGAATGGATTCCAAACTTCCAGCGTAGAATCGTGTATCCCCGGGGGTAGCAGCACGGATGGGGCCGGGATAGGTTCTCGACTCATCAAGCTTTTTGCGAGCCTCGAAAGCCTCCTGTTCGTAGCGACTAAGGATGCCCGCCTTTAAATAAATGGCGGCCGTACACCTCATTGCCAACGATCCGCAAGGCCTAAGCATGTTTTGCTGGATCAGTAAAAGCAGCCGGA
>NW_008825730.1:23202-31110 GCF_000691245.1 Trypanosoma grayi | reverse complement strand
TTGGGGGGGGGGCAGCAAAACCATTGACCTCACTCATTGTCACTCTCCTCCAGGAGAAGCAGCTGTTGCGTGGTCAACTGCTGCTCCGCACGCTTCTTGGCACTACTCGGCCCCTCCGCCGTCTTCGCAAACGGACTGGTCACGATGGGCGGCAGTCGCAAGGAGGCGGTGTTGCTGTGGTCATCCAAAAAACGCCCATTGGCGTTATCAAACTGCATCGTCAATGTTTGTCCAGGCGGCGTTGAGGCGTCTTCCACCGCCTCTTGCCTTTCCTCACTTTCCCCTGCTACCACTGCTGCTGTTGGGTTGCTTGCTGGGAGTGGAACTTCAAACGGCGACATCTCCGTGACCTCGCCGAGGAGGATGCACTGAATGATCCACTCCACTGACACCACTGGCACAGCAGCAAGCCCACTCCGTACTCGCTGCGCAACGACACGCCGCAGAACGTCGTGCGACGGGTGGCGCGACACACACTCGCCATCGCTCAGCGCCGTTCGGTACGTCAGTGCGAGCGACTGCGTCTCCAGTGCAGAGGCAACTTCCTCCATCGGCAGCTCGGCTCTGCGCTGCGTCCTTCGCCTCTTCGCGCTCGCCGTTCCGCTGCCTTCTGCACCTTCCTCTGCCTCTTCTTCTGTGACGGCGCCGTATCCAAGGTCAATAATAACCGACAGCTTCACACTAAGCGCGCTACGCGAGACGGTGCCGCCGAGAATGCGAACCAGCTCCATGAACTGATCGGCGTGGGCCAGCGGGGAGTGACTGACGAAGGCGAACACCATGCCAAGAAAGATGGGGCGGTATTGCGGTCCAACATCCTTCTCGAGAATACCAACAAGCTTGTCGAAGAACTCGGCATCTTTCTTCGTTGGGTGCGGCACCACACCACGAGAGGCCTCCCCACCACTGAGTGGCCCACCTTGACTGTTGCTTTCGCTGCTGCTCTTATTATTGTAAAGGGGGTGTAGGTGGTCGGGTATGATCTTCGGTATAGCACCCAGTGCAATGGCGTCGTATAGCCACTGCGGCGTCAGCACAGGGATGCCGAGTGCCTTTGCAAGCAGCACCATCGGCGTCAACTCGCCACGCCCCTCCACGACAAGATGGGTCGGCTTCTGGACGCGGCCAAACACACGCGGAACACATGTTGCGCCCAATTGCTCCACCACGTCCCAGAGGAACTGCATGACACCTTCTTCCTCACCAGACACGGCGATGCGGAGGGGCGGCGGCGGCGACGACGAAGATGACGACGGAAACAACGGGGAGATGAGGCGAGCGTCCGTGAAAGTCATAGCAAATGACTCTGTCTCATCGGCCTCGCGTTCCTGCTTGCGCCTTTTGTCTCGTGCCACTGCGGAGTCCGTGTATTCGCTCGATGTTCGCTCGCTTCCATTTGTCCTTCTTGCTGCTCTGCCTGCTGGCGTCGAGTCGGCCTGCGTCTTCACCGACAGGCGGCGATTGGAGGTAGCGACCTCCCTACTCAGTCTGCCACCGCCACTGCCGCGTGCTCGCTTTGCGCCCTCGCGCTGAAGCTTTTTTACACCCTCGACGGCTGTCGATGGACCCACACCAGACGCAGGAGCCTTGCCTTTGCTGCTGCCTCTGTTCTTGTCGGCCACCTTGCTGAGAGAAAGCTGTTGTGTGCTCGCTCCCGCGTCCTCGTGGGCCATCGGCACCGTATTCTCTTCGTCATCCAACACGGAGGACATTGCTGTGCGTACCTGTCTCGCACCGCCATCGCCAGAGGAACTCGGACCTATCACTGGCTCTTCCTGGTTGCCATCCTCCTCCTCCTCCTCATCACCATCATCAAGGTACGGAACCTCCGACAGTGCCAATGTCGTTGCAGAGGCCATCCTGGATTTCGCTTCCTCCTCTCTGCTGTTATGCTTGCTCTTAGAGGGCGCTGGTGCTGTGTTCTTCTTGTGCTGCGTCTGCTGTTGTGTGCTTCTTGTACTGCTCGGGTCGACAGCCCGTGCCGCTTTTCTCGTCGACTTGACGACCCGCTGCGGATCAACAGCGTGGCGGGCTCTTGCTGAAGCAACAAGAAACCCATCCACTGGCAGCCGTGCCACGCTGGCAACACACGCTTGCAAGTACGCCGGCGTCACCACCGTTTTTCCATGCGCCACCGCATTCTCCAGCAGTGATTCATTCCCGAAGTGAAACACGATGATATCTGCTGTGTTTTCAGAGAGGGTCAGTGAAGCTCCAAGTGTGCGGAGCGCCTTCTTCGCGTAGTGCTTCGTTCTATCACCCCCATCATCATTGCCGTGGTCACGTATGTGGAGGAACACCTTCACGCCCGCCAAAGGCGCCGCCGCCGCTGCTGCTGCTGCTGTTGTTGTTGTTGTTGCATCAGCCGGTGTTGCCAGGGCCGAGGAGGACATACGCCACCACACACGTGTAGCAATGAGGTGTGCAAACGGCAGCCGGTCCTCTCAGACGCCTCTGCGACAGCCGCGCCGAGCAGAATGCAAGTGGTGGTTGTCCCTGTGAAGTGCGACTACATGGGGGAAACAACAACCGCAACGACAGAGGAAGGAACAACAACAACAACAAAATACGAGAACAGATGCAGCACAGGGAACAAGCAACAAAGAGAAACAACAGAGGGAAAAAAAGATGAATACAATGGCACCCACCACCATGCCTTCATCGCTCTGCTGCGGCAACCCACCGCACAACAAAAGACACATCTATTCGCATGCCATTTACATCACACCGAAGTCGCCTGTCTCCACAAATCGAGCACAAAAACGAAAAAAAAAACCTACACACACAGCTACGTATCTCCACCTTCAAGGCCGTCAAATGCGCATTGTGTGGGTGCGGCTGCGTGATGATTGAAGACGGAGGAGTGCTGAGACGCCACTTATTCTCGTTCGTTCCCCGCGTTCCTCCCACTCTTCTCAGGTCCCACACAACGCACGCACACATAAAACACAGAGAGGAAAATACGGCTAGATTACATGTCCAGTAGCATGTCCCCTTCCATCTCGTCGGTCTCGCCCTCCTCGATCGCCTTCCCTGCGGCGCCAGTCGCGTCGTAGTCCTCGAAGCCCAGAAGGTTCTCTGAGAACGCGCGCGCAGTGATGGCGTCCTCGAGCATTTCAAGCCGCACACCGTCACCCAGCAAGGAACGCAGCGCGGCAGCAAGTTCCGTCTGCTGGAGCGGCTCCCCATGAGTACTGAGCAGCTTGAATAACACGTCGCGCGCGATTTGCCCCGTTGCGGGGTCGGCGCCAAGAGCAAGAAAAGCAGCCTCAATGTCTTTCCGTGTGATGCCGTAGATGGGACGGTAGTTTACGTACAGTCGCATGAACTGCGAGAACTTGAGCGGAATGCTTCCCACATCGCACTCCTCAACAGCTTCTTCCACAGGACCGTAGATATTGGCGACCTCGTACGTCAGGCGACCAATCTCGAGCTCGGACGGGTAGTAGCCGAGCGCGCGGAAGAGATTCGGCAGCTGCGAGAAGGGCACCGCCCCCAAGAGCTCACGTTTCGCCGTCGTCTCCTCACCTTGCAGGCGGATCTGAGCGTAGTAGAAATAATCAACAGTCTCCCGCATGAACTGCCCCTCACGTCCACCCTCGATAGCAGCAATGAGGTGATCGAGTGGAACCTCGCCGCTCCCTTCTGCTACTGTTGCCTTCATCAGCGTGGCCTCCTCTGGTGGCACAATCTTTTCCCCATTAACGCGCCACTGCATCACCGACTGATCATCTCCTCCTGCAGTGAAGACAAAGGCACCGTCGTGTGACCTCGCCACACTTGTGATGACGCCTGGATGAGCTAAGAGACCAGTTGACATGCACGGGTCACCCTCTAGTGGTAGCTGCATGAGACCAATCACCTTTTCACGTGTCGCGTAGAAAAGACACAAATCGTCGCTACCCGGTAGTGTTGGCACTGTGAACATCTCCGTCACAGGGCCACCGAATGTGGGCGACAATACCGACTTGATACACTGACGGCTCCAATCACTGAGGAAGGCGGTAATTTTGTATTCGTTTGTCGAAATAAGTAGCAGATCATTAGGTGATACATTCAAGGCCCCCTTTTCAATACGGCGGTTCATGTCCGAGACAACACCTGCTTCCTTGACCCAGAGCATTCCAGTTGGGGCGGTGCCCTGCGTGATTTTATGCGCACTCCGCACGAGTAGCCCAGCCTCCGCCTCCGAGTCGATCAAGTCATACTCTACGAGCCGCTGGTCCTCTCCAACAGAGAGCAGACGAGGTAGGCCGTTATCATCACCAAACTGCAGGCCAGAAATGGGTTGCCGATGGGTCTTATGACGACCCACAATGTCCCAATCCATTGGCTTTGCTGTGTTGCCCTGAGGGTGATCGAATTCATACAGACTCACACACCCAGCAAGGTCGCCAGCGGCTAGCCGCTTCCCATTATTTGCAAACACTAATCGTGTGATACAATCTGGACGCTTTGGTTTGATCGTCTTCCGCTCCTCCAGTGAGTCCGCGTCAAGGAATTTAACAACACCATTTGTGCAACCAAGAGCGAGGTAGACACCTGTCGGGTCGTATGCCATGCAGTGAATTTGTACATTGGCGAAGATGCTGAGTAGCCACACTCGCTTGGTGACGTAGTCCCATATATGCAAACTGCCACTATACCCAGCAATTGCGAGGCGCGAGAGTTTCGGGTGGGCGGCGATGCATTGAATACCCCTTTCCTGCCCTTGCACAATGAGCTTCCCATGCAGCAGCTCCGCGTTACCAGTGTGAAAGGACTTGGCCGCAACGTCGACAATCATTGCGTTGGCTGTCGATACCACAAAGTCTGGGGCCGAGAACTCCCCCACCGCCTTCGTCCCAGCCAGCGCCACCTTTTTCTGTGTTATAACTTCAAAGTCCCGCTGCACTTCCTCCACCGTCGCCGGCGCCGCTACGCTTGGTCGATCGAAGCTGATGGACGTGATGGCGCCACCATTGAGGTCCTCAAACCACGCCACGAGACGCAGTTTGGGGTCGAGGAACTTAACGTGTCCGTCAATGCCGCCCGTCACGATGTAGCCGCTCGACCACGTGACAAACGAGACACCGGCGGTATGCACCCGCACCATCTTGAGCATGGTCTTGTCCTGCACCTTCGTGACGCGATCGCGCGGCTGCACCTCCCATAAAATCACATCCCCATCAACCGTCCCGCTGCATGCCATGCTCGTGCCCGGAACGAATATTGTCTGTGTGAAGTTGCCCACCGCCACCTTCAAGTTCTTCGCGAGAATTGGCGGGGAGTAGTACTTCAACTCCCCTTCTGTCCATGACCAAAATAACACACGACGCAGTCCATTCGTCACGAGGAGATGCGGGTCATCCTCCGAGAAGCGAATAGATGTCTGCTCATCCTGCGCTGGCATCGCGCGGCGGTACTCAGGCGTAATGTTGTCGTTGAGCGCGATGTCCTCAACGGCCGCGTCGTAGTGTAGTCCGGGCTCATCCGCGTCCGCCTCAGCCGTCCAACCCCATAGCATAACCTCCTGTGGGGTGCGGCGGTTAAGAGTGGCGATGTACATGCCATCTAGGCTCATCGCACACGCCACAACCCCGCCATACAGCCCTATAGGTATTGTACATACAGGGATGCACGTCTGCGTGTCCCAAACAATCATGACGGAGCCGTCGTTGTCTGCGCCCTCATCGGTGGTGTGGCCATTCCTACTCTGGCCAACGCTCCCACCGCCACTGCGGCCCTCATGGCGGCTGCTCGGCGAAACAGACTCCTCTTCGCCCACGGTGGTGAACGTGGAGTTGAACACCCCACCCGCACCCGCGTCGGCCGTCACGATGAAGCGGCGGTTGCGACTGCACGCGGACGCAATGATCGTGTGGCGGTGACCCATCAGGTGACGCTGTGTGTTCTGCACCGCATCGTAAATGATGCCAATGTGTCCAATCGTGTAGAACACCACGCGCTCCGTGGTGGACGTGCTGAGGTTGTGGACGGCCGACTTGAAGTCCTTGTGCAGGCCGAAGGCCCACTCAAGGGCGAGGCTCTCGTGCGACGCCGCGGGCTCCCCCTGGCGCAGGATTCGACGGCAAAACGGCATGGCTTCTACTACCGTCTCAGCTGTAGTTGAGCGCAACTGCAAGCGATGCGGCAAAACAAAAACAAACGAGAAGGCAGAAAGAGGCACATCACATCAACAACAACAAAAAAAGACCACGTGACAAGTCGCGTATCGGAGTGTGTTTCACACAATCACGAGTGAAACACCCCCCGAACAAAGGGAGACCCCCCAAAGAAAAACAAACAAAAAAAACAACGTATGTCTTTTTCTCTGCATTCATTTAATATAGCGGAGCCATCGCATGTGTTCCTTTCTTCCCGTCCTTCGCATTCTCTCTTCCTCTCTCCCCCCCCCTCTCTCGCAAACATGCTCCCTACCGCTATTCTTAACGTTCTTAAAGATAATGTGGTTGCGCCTCCGTGTACCACCACCACCACCTCCTCCTCTGCTGTTGGGGCCACCCGCTCTCCCTCCCAGCGGTGCGGGAGGCAAGCAAGACGGCGACATCACCGACATCGCCACGACGTGGTAACAACCTCACAACACACACACACACACACACACACAGGCACACATACGCATAGAAACTGACACCGACACGACGTGGGCGACCAACAACAACAACAGAACACGCCTTTATTCGATACCGCTTCGCACCTCCAGATGGCTATACACACAACATCTCACAAAGCGACCGACATGGAAACAGACAGAGAGAAGAGGGCCTTTTTTTTGGGGTTTCTCGCCTTTCGCCACTACATCTCAACTGTTGTTCCTGTTCATCGGAATGCGGCCGTCTTACGTCCGACATTCGGGTGGCCGCCTTGTGATGGACCGTGGTGTGTCTTCTCCTTGGCCTCGTAGCGGCTGTGGCGCTCAATCTCCATCACGTGCTTGCGAAGGAGTGCCGCTGTGTACTTCATCATGAGGGCGTCCTTGTAGCCCTCGGTGATGAAGTCATCGCGGCTACTCTGCTGGTTTTTCTCTGCCAGAATCGTCTCGTAGCTCTTCACGACCAGCGCGCTCTCGTCCCGCTTCTCGCTATTGTTCTTGTTCCCCGATGCGATGATCGCCCGGGCGTGGGAGATAGCCTGGTGCAGTTTGCTCTGCACGTTGACCAGCGCCGCCTCCACTGGCTGCGTCTCCGTCTCCTTGCGACTGTCCTTCTTGGTGATATCCACCTCCTTGCACTCCGCCTCGAGTGCGACGCGGTCCAGATTAGTCACGCGGCTCGTCGCGTTCGGCATGCCACCGTCGTACAGTGCCTTGTGCATGATCTCCGCCAGCAGCACGTTCATCGCCTGCGTCTCCGCCTCCACTGTCACGGCTAGCTGGGACACACGTTCGCAGTGGAACGTCTCGCCGTCGTTGTAGTTGCGCGTGATGTGCGCCTCCCAGCGCACTGCGATGTCCTTCGCAGTCGGCATGCGGCACAGCAGCATCACCGCCTGGTTGTGCACGCGGATACGCGAGAAGCTCGCCCCTGGCGCCTGGCACCACACGTCGAACGCACGCTCCATGTCTGCCTCCGGTGCCCCCGCGGCGTACCAGCCGACAAGCGTGATGTTCGGTGTGTAGTACTTCTTCACCGCAACGCGCTCAGTGAGCTCCTCCGTGTACGCGCGTGAGCGGACGTCCGCCGTGGACTCATGCGTGCAGGGGATGTAGTCCGTGACGGTGATCTGGTGGGGGCTGCGGCTGCCGACAAGGTAGCCGGCGGAGTTGCGGCGACGCTTCGCGTGCTCCACGATGGCCGCAGCCACAAAGGGAGGAAGTACAAGTGTGCCCATCATCTTTCCTGTTTTTTTTTTTGCTTTCTCCTTGCGGCGTCGTCTTTTTCTGTTTCTCTCTCTCTCTCTCTCTCT
>NW_008825730.1:19674-23042 GCF_000691245.1 Trypanosoma grayi | reverse complement strand
TATATATATATATATATATATTTGTGCAAATCCACTAACAATACCTCCTCTAATACACCTCCTTCCCTTCGAACGTCACCAGTATGGGACTTTCCATTAACTTCATTTCCCCACCCCCCTCCATACTGAGCGTTGCGTTATACGGCGCATTACTCAGTGAGAATGGTGCTCCTGACCGGGCTTGTGATAGAAATCCTTCCCTGGCAGCATATCACCCGCTGGCTGCACATTCACATCCTTCGGGCCGTACGCCGAGTAGAGCTTCTCTATATCCGTGAAGCAGCGCACCCGCAGTTGGTCCTTCGCCGACAGCTTCCGCGCCTCCTCCAGCGTCCCACCCCAACGCATGATGAGGGCCTTCTCGACGTGGTCAGCGTCGAGCGTGTGCTCCGTGTGCCAGCGATGGTAGAAGTAAATGAAAGGAATCATCACCGCGTAGAGGCGGTACTCGCCAGGGAGGGCCCAATTCAATGTGCCATTCCACGCCCGCTGGAAGTAGTACTCGCCCAGCGCACGGAAGCGCATGACGGGGCCGTGCAGGAACTCCTTCGACACGAGCCTGCTGTTGCGGTACGTTGACATGAGTACCATTGCCAGGGCGTCTGCTCTGCTCTGCTCTCACTTGTGTCAGATCTCACTCACTCAAGTTCTCACCACCTACCTGCGGGGTACAGAAATCATAAACACAAAAAACAAGAAAGAAACAGAACGAGAAACAAAAAAAAATTCCTCACTGATGTAAGCTCGCTCTCTCGTTCTCTCTGACGACATCAAGTCCAAGAAACAAACCACCCAACTACAGAAACCATCGCACACACGCGTCAATCCGTTTACTTAACACTAAAGAATACGCAGACCACTAGACTCCACGTCGTATACGCCGCGGTGCTCGTTGAAGAGCTGATGCAGCGCAGCCACATACTTATCATGCCACTCCTGCAGTTCCTGTGGCGTTGGGTCGGGGATCTTCGGCACCGGCATGGGCTCCCCAACCACCACAACGATGGGGCGGCGGTGCGGCAGGACACCGAAGCAGTAGTTGAACCAGCCGCGGCCCACAAACAGTGGAACAGCAAATGTCGTGTACTTACGGATTCTCCCCTCCACCCGCCTCCACCACTCCGACTCCGCGACGCGGGGTATCCTGTACACATCATTCTCTCCAAACGCGTACACGGGCACCAGCGGTGTGCCCTCCTGCAGTGCGATGCGCACAAACCCCTTCCGCGCCCGAAGCGTCAGCTCATTCGTATTTGGCTTGGCTAGCAGGCTCTCCTGCGCCCCTCCAACGACCAACAGGACACTCTCACCAGGACCAGCTCGCAAAGTGCGACGAATACAGTCCGCGCTGGCGTCACCGGAGCCGCAGAGAATGGTGAGCTCGCGCCAGAACGGAATAAAGAAATTCATCTTGAGTGTTTGCGTGTGAACTCTGATGCCAGGAAGGAGATTGTCCACATTTGCACCCAACCCAAATTTCGCGATGGCACCGAAGCCGTGGATGCCGTGTGGGTGATAAATGAAGAAGTAATTTTTACTGGCATCGAACTGCCGCCGCACGTAGCGAGGAATCACAAGACGCACGGGGAAGTAGTCACTGTAGTAGCGCCACAGCTTGAGCCGTGCGAAGAGACTACTTTTCTTCAGCGGGTGCCTCGGCCGCCCAAGCGTAAAGATATACACGAGGTACACCACCATGAGCGGCATCGTCCACCAGTTCAACAGAAACATCACTGTGAGCACGAGAGAGGTGGGAATGAATGTGTAAAACAGAAACAGCGACACAACGAGAGTCTGGAGGCGACGTTCAAGCGGAATACTGAAGAAGCCCCACCTGCTCACCTTCCTCTTCTCTCCGTCGTTGCTCCTACTGCCGTCACTGGTGTCGCCCAGGTCGTGTGTCTGTGCTTCGGGGCGTGCCTTCACATACTCCTCAAGCTGCCGCAGGGCGCGGTCACACGCGGCGGTTTTCGCGTCCGGCTGCCCACCGCCCCCAACAGGTGTGCGGGGCACCTGCGCAGCCACGTTGTCGGCCGACACACTCCTGGCAGGGGTCTTTTCAATGCTATATTTGCGTGCAGAAGCGTTTTTGCGGTGACGGGGCACCCGCGCACCCTGCCAGTCGGGACGGGCGCAAGTAAAGTCCTCGGTGTCGGTGCTGGCCACGCTACCAGCCCCCCTGCCGTCCTCGCTGCTGCACACACTGCCGCTGCGGCTGTCCAACATGTCCATCCTGCCTGTTGCAAGCCAGAAAGCCTTCCGCAACTTTGACACCTCCCGTTGAGTGACGGGGAGACGACTGTGCATCAACTCCTGCAGGTGGGCACACGCTCCCAGAATCAAATCGAGCTGTTCGTGCATGTCCGCCACTGTGGTTGGTGAAGCGACGTACTCCGGAGCCGCACACTGTGAGGAGGCCGCCGACTGGCTCTCAGGCTGGTCATCGCACACCACCTCGCCGCTACCTGACTGCATCTGAGCCACTTCCTTCCCCTATTCTTTTTGATGTCGCTGATACGTTCTTATCCTTGTGTTCGCGTATGATCTGGGAATGACAAACAAATTAGTAAAGAAACGGATGTGAATGACAGTGGGTGCACAGAGGAATTGCAAAGACGATACGTAGTGGTAGGGGCCGCGTCACATCTGTCGTCCTGGGTTCCCCCACCCCTCACACAAAAAAATATCGCGCCCTGAGTGGCGGTGGCAAGAAGGAGTTTTAGTTGCTGAGTGGTGAGGCGAGTTGGCGACACTCGTGCAGTGCAACACTCTTCCCAATGCTTCTCCTGTCTTCTGTTGTTCTTATCTCCTCTACTCTCCTCTGCGCAGGCACACCACCTATTGTTCTTGTCGTTATTGTAGAGTAACGCTACTTACCAGAACTTCCACCATGCCTTCGTATTCTCTGCAGCGAGGTGCTTTTCCATGCACGTCATGTAACCACGCAGCTGCGGCTGGCAGAGCAGAAGTGCCCGCTTCGCACTGGTCGTGTCGGTTGGGCTCTGCATCACGGCGTACTGCTCGAAGCACGCAAAGAAGAGATCTGTCGGCGCGGTGCATTGTTTGACAGTTGTGGGAAAGTACGACGGCAGGCGCGTTACAGGTGCGCCATCTGTGGCTGTGCTTGTTGTGGGGGCAGGGGAAGGAGGAGGAGGAGTAGCAGCGGCAGCAGCCATTTCCAGCTACCGAATGACACGTATTTCCCTTCCTAGAAGATGAGGCTATGATGAAATCTCTTGTGTTGTTATAGGCATTAGTGAATGATGGGGCGAGTGAGTGATGGATGATCGGGGTTGCGGCAACAATTGTCGGCGTCACGTACACCCATGCCCTTCCTTGACCGCATCAGCCAATGAAAGCCGTTGCTT
>NW_008825730.1:8850-19664 GCF_000691245.1 Trypanosoma grayi | reverse complement strand
CCACCACCACCACCACCACTACCACCTCCGCAGCAGCAGCACCAACGGCACACCCACGCACACTTCCAAGAAACAATGAAGGACACACTTATCAAACGCATAGGAAAGAAAAGCACCTCGCCACTTCCCGGGTTGCTTGCCGTCCACCGCCAAAACCCGGCAAAACGGCAGCCACACCCCTTCTCTCGCTCCCTCACTCCTTTCTCTGCTGTTGTTGTCGTAGTTGTTGCCGTGCCAGCATTCATTCGGTTTCATAGTCTTGCAGTCGTTGTCCACCCCACGCTCATGTGGTGCGCCCGCCGAACGCCGCGGTGCCGTCCGGCTTCATCATGACCTTCACCTTGTCGTTCACTTGCACTGAGTCGTTGACGCTGACGAGGCCGTCGCACTCCTTAAACGACGCCATGCGGTACATCCCCTTCAGCGAGACCTTCTCCACAGAGTAGGTGTAGCTGGTGGGCATGATCACTTCCGCCCACACCTCCTTCGCCTCCGGTGACTCGTCCTCGTCGGGGATGATGTGCAGCACGTCCACCGGCATGCCGCAGCAGAGGAACTTCTGCTGCAGCTCCGGCAGCGAGTCGCCGGGGATATTCACCTCCTTCCCCGCGTCCGCGCTGTGCTCGGGGTAGACGAAGCACGCCATGTCGTCGTCGTCGAAGCCGCTAAAGAGGNCCTCCTTCCCCGCGTCCGCGCTGTGCTCGGGGTAGACGAAGCACGCCATGTCGTCGTCGTCGAAGCCGCTAAAGAGGAGCCGCACCCGCTCCGACCGCACCTCCGCGAAGTCGTGACCCTGGCCCGCCGTCACCTCCTTCTTGCGGCCGGTGCCCACCTCCACGAGTTTAATGTTGAAGCTGGCGGCGTTCTGCCCCTTCTGCGAGCGCGTGTTGGCAATAACGCGGTAGTGGCGTTTGTCGATCTTGACGATCATGCCGGCACGTGCCTTATCCGCGAAAACGCCACGCTGCGCGCAGGACAGCGGTGTGACGCGACACGGCGAGAGGCAGTTGCTGCTGGCGACGCCCACCAGAAATGGATGCAGGTGGCGACGCAACATGCCGCTACACCCGCCTCCGTCCTTACTTCCGCTTTCTCCTCCTTCTGATCTCCCTTCTCTTGTGTTTGCGAAGAACCCCCCCGCTTTTTGTGTTCTCCTCCCTAGTCGGTAATGACACGCCCCCTTCCCGTTGCTTTGACTTCTGTCCGCCCCGCACCACAGCCGCAGGAGCCTGTGGTGCAGCAGCAACAACATCCCGAGGATAGAAGAATGGGAATGAGAAAATGACACAGCAGCAGCAACAGCAGTAGAAGCAATTCATCACTAGCACCGGCGCGACAATCAACTTCCCCAACCACAATCCGCTCATCTTCACCATGACGGCGTCTCTACATTACTGCAAACCAGACAAACAACCACGCAGCCTGCCAGACGCGCAGTGCATCACAGACACCCATGTCGTCTAGCTTTCCACTCAAGACGTCAACTCCGCAAGTACAGGTAGCGGCGCCTCGTGTGTGACACGTTTCCGCAGCAAACGCCGCATCGGTCGCGGTCCCTTCCCACTATAGTCGCATACATAAGTCGCAAAGTCCAACGTGATGCCGGAAACCTCGAACACCTTCTTCTCGCGCGTCCGCGCGAGAAAAGACTGCTCCGCCACTAGAGCAAACTTCAACGGCATTGATTCCCACACTGCGTGTTTAATCACGCCCTCAACAGGGTCTATGGTCTGCACAGGCGAAGTGCACACCTGCCAATTGACAATGCCCTCCTCCACTGTTGTCTTGGCCTGCGAGAGTCGCTTGACCTCGAAGTAATGATCGACATACTGTGCTCGCAGAAGTGTCTGAGGGTGGAGGCGAAGGCGCTCGTTCAGCTTCACATTTAGATACGCGTGCTCGGCAACGTAGCGGGCGCGGAAGGCGCTCTTCTCCGCCTCGGAGCGCAACTTCTTCACCACGACTGTCGCCACCGTGCGGTCCTCCTCCGGGATCAAGGTGTCTTTCATCGCACCGTGCAGGCAGCCGTGCATGTCCAGCACAACATGCGTCAGACTGTTGCGGTCATCATACACCTTGACACTGCGCACACGGAATGATGAACACAGTGGCAGGAGCCACTCCCGATCGTAGGGGTACATGGAAACATCGCAGGCCTCCAGCGCGTCCACGGCGCCATGAATCTCAAACAGAACTGCACTATCTGGCACCTGAAACACCTCTTCATCCATCCAATTTACATTGGGCCGCACCAATGAGAAGCAGGGCAGCATGTACCACTCGTCCTCTTCCATTTCACGTATGTAGTGCAACTCCTCCTGGGGGAGTTCTTTGATGCCGTAGTACAACACTGGCATCGGTGGCGGCTGCGAGAGCATTTCTTGGGAGCTACTACTTGCCCCAGCAATCAGCAGTAGTGTGGAAACAGTATACGCCCACTTCGTTAGCCCCTCCGTGTTGCCTGTGCGAAAGCAGCTGTGAATCTCCTGCGCAAGCGAAAGCGGTGGCAGGTCGCTAATCATGAATGTGCGTGCTATGTCAATTGGCTCCATTGTAAACAGTCGGACAGCCAGGAGCACAGTACTTGGAAGCTCCGGGTACAGTGCGCCGTACAACATGTTCAGCGCATCCTGGAACACCAACACGGCGCCAGCCTTTACACCCAAGTTCCTTGCAATCTCGTGGTGCAAACCACACGGCTGGCGCCGCTTGACACAAGTGATGGCGCTTTCCACAATGACCTTCAGTAGTGGCCCATACGACTCATACAAACGGAAGGCCGAAACAGCAATGTGCCACTGGAGGCCGATAGGGTACGGGCAACGGTCATGCGCGGCTTCCCACAACTGGTCCACCTCCATAATGGAGAGTTCTTCAGCCATGTGCGCGTCGGCCTCCTCTAGCCCACCGGTTTGATCGGACGCGACCATGACTGCCCGGTACTCCTTGATCTCGTCCACCACTGGCCGCTTCCTCACCTCAGAGGTTGAGAGGAGCGCTACCTTTGGGATCTTGCCGCCCTCGGCGTGGGCAACGGTGCCGCTGATCTTGATCTTGGACGAGTTCAGCGCCAATTTGTCCGGTCCAATGAGACCCAGTGAGCGGGGAATGGTGAGCATTACGAGATACTGGGCGTCAATGCGGTGCACGCACTTGAGCAGCAGAACCTGTTTCGCAGGGCCCTTTCCTTTCTTCGCCCCATCGCCCGACCAGTACCCACGGAACAGACGCTGCGGCGCCATGCTTTGCATCAGCGTGTTCTCGGGCGTGAAAGCCGACGCCTTACCACGAAAGCCCGGCATGCTGACCTGAATCACATCGCCTTCGATGAGGGGGACGGAGCAGCGGAACTGCAGGTTGAGGCTCACCTCCACACGCGGAATGGCGGGGATGACGGTGAGCGCCGTGTCGACAAGCTCGGCGGGGAGCACCTCCAACTGCTCAACGGTACCCACCGCGTCGGCACGGAGCGACGCCGACCCCGCCAGACGCGCAAACACGTCAACGGGTCCCTTCTTCTTCCCCTTGGCCATTCCCCCTTTGGTCCTTCTTAGTTGTTTGTTGCTGTCTTGTTGTGTTCACGTGCGTCTTTTTTTTTTTCTCTTCTTGCTGTTGTTGTTGTTCTTACCAAAAATTGAAAATAGAATTCTGCTGGTGCCTTCCTCGCTGGGCGATGCCGCACCCCCACCACCACCACTTCTTCCTTCCGCCGTGCCCTGCTGCTGCTGCGACGTCGTTGGCCCCCCACAACACACACACACACCACAGCAGATGCAATTTAAAGGAGAAAGCAAAGAAACGTCCATCGCAGCAACACACAAGAAATGTGAAAAGGCATGAGACGCACACCGGCGTGGAGGCGGGCACCAAGAAAACAAAAACAAAAAAAGATAAGAAACCGAAGTCCCCACCCACACACACGCACATATGAGCACAAACCACGAATAAACCCCGTTTCTCCTCCCCACTCTTTTTTTTTGTTGTCGCACCGAGCCACTATTTGTCGGGCCTCTTTACGCCATGTCATCCCTGTACATCACCGACGCGGCCACGCGATGGTAGCTGGTGGTGAATGAGCGCAATTTAACTTCACTGCTGTTCGGTATCAGCCGCGGATCACTGGGCTCCCACGTGCCGGATGGCAGCTCCGTGTCCAGCTCCGTGTACACCAGCAGGTCAAAAGTGCAATGCTGCTGCAGCAGCGGCAGGTACGCGACGGAGGCGGTGATTTGACGTATCACAGCCTGAATCTCGCGGCGAATTTCCTCTTCCGATTTCTTCTTGACGGCGCCGCCCTTGGTGCCCTCAACGATGACGTCAAAGGCCCACCGCTCCACCACCACGTCATCATCTGCCGCCGAGATAGTCAGCACCAACTTGCGCATCTTGTCGGCGGCCAACCACGTGGCAATCTGTTGCAGGAGTTCCGTGAGGTACGTGTTAAGGTCGTTGTCGGTCGACACCATCAACTGCACGCCGTAGCGGGTGACCTGCTTGAACTCCTCGTGCGGATACACGCCCCGCTGGTAGAGGATACTGTATATCGCAAAGCCGAGGAACTCCGTGACGGTGGCAACACTCCCTTTAAAAGTGATTGCCTGCACTGTCTGCGTCATGATTCTTGTGTATGCAAGTATATATGTTTAGATTTATGTATGTGGTGCGTGAATATGTGTGGGCTCCGATTGTGTTTTTTTTTTCGGTTTTGTTTCTATTCAGCTGTTAAAAAAAAAAACGCTTTATATCTCCTGCCATCGTGTAGAAGGAAACACGAAGCAGCAACAGCAGCAGTGTACACGTATTCCAGCATCGTACCCAATACGGAGGTAAATACATAGGCATGCGCGTACACGCACAGAATAGCATAGAAACAGTCTATGCGTGTACGCGCATGCCTGCACCGAAGCAACCAAACAAACGGGATCACGCTCTTCCATTTACCCACCCACTTCGTAACTGTTTTAGTCCAGTCGGTTCCTTGCGTGTATGAGAGCGTTGCGTATGTATGTCCACTCTAGGATGCAGCGGCGAAACTTGCACAGCTCCCCATTCTTCCAACATGCTTTGGCGTTGCTGTAGCACTCCTCGTAGCGCTCCTCCATGTGTGCAATGAGAAGCTGCAGTGTCGCCCGGCCATCTGCAGCTGTGGAATCGGCGGAAAAGATAGACTCATTTGCCGCCATCATCTCCGCAAGAAACTCTATCGGAAGAGATATATCGTTATCACCAGCAGCGGAATCAGTACCGCCAGCGTCAGCACCTGCGAGCTTTTGATTTTCCTTTAAGGTGCGACTATCGTCTTCGTGCATGAGGGCTTCCTCCTCTTCTGGTGTCAACGGGGAACCCTTGACTGTCTCTGCACGACACAGCTGCAGCAGATACCTGCAGCGCAGGAACGGGTCGCGCAGCGTCTCGTAGGACGCGTTGGCGTACGTCGAGTCGTCAGTATCCGCCTGTCGTATTCCTGATTCCACCGCCACTGCCACCGATGCCAAGGGGGGAGAAGAGGCGGCCGAGGTTACCTTCGCTGCCTCCTCCTCCTCCTCCTGCACTGCTGCCCTGGCCTGCACGTTGGCTTGATCGGGGTGGACGCGGCGCTGCAGGTTGTGATACGCGCGTTGCACCGCCGCCACGTCCAACTCGGGCGACACCGGGAGGCCCAAGTACGCAAAGAACGTCCCGCGCCCCAGCTGCCTTGCCACAGCCGTTGTATGAAAACAGCGGGCGCCCATGGGTGCCGCCAGGGGTCCGGATATGAGGAGACGAATGGGCCGTATCATCTCACCCACCCCTTCTCCTTAATCAAACAGGTGCTGACTTTATTCCCCTTTCCCTTTTTTTCCCCCCACACCCCCACCCAAACCCGCACCACATGTGATATATGCGAAGAACCAGAGAGAGAGAGAAAGAGAGGGAGGAATGAGGATTGGGGAAACGAACAGTGAGGAGCAGTGACAACACAAGTGCTACCTCCTGCACAGGGCGCCGAAGGGCATATAGAAGGGGACTACGCGCATGTGAAGCCAACAATACCCCCTGCAGCCCCCACCACACACAGACATGAATAAATATATAAATCTATATATATATATATATAGATTTATATATTTATATATACGAAATTGTGCATCATTTCCACCGAAAGCCAAGCGCGTAATATGCTATGTACATCTGTATAAAGCAAATCACATATTTCGACAGATCCCCCGCTCACAACGACAACGGAGGTGGCGGAGCTGCGCTTGATCTGAACAACGCGCCCACCTCTCGCACCGGCTGCAAGGCTAATTGCTCCAACGGCACCAAGCGTACTTGGGCCGCCTCTGCTGTCAGCTGAGAGGCCTGCAGTGCTGCACGCAACCGCTCAAGGTGTGTCGATACCAGCTGGGACTTTGCAAACCACTCGCGTGCAGACTCACCAGTAGCACCGCCTTCACCTTTTGACGCCGTTGCCTCGCAGCTCACTCGAAAGAAGTTGAGGCGACTCTCCACAAACGGAATGTAGCGCACCATGTCCAACAGCACGGCATTCAGCATTAAGTTCACCGACTTGGTCGCCGCTGTTGTCGCCGCTGCTGAGGTTGGTGATGAGAATGCCGCGGATGCTCCTACCACAGGGGATCGTGCCTCACTGTTGCCTTGTTGGTACTTTCCGCCACCATGGCGATCGCTCTTAACACGAGTCCTCACAAGAGAGCGTCGCCCACGTCGACCCGTGACGGAGCCGCTCTGCTCCTCCACTCTTGCGGTGCTCTCGCTGGTGTTTGNGTCCTCACAAGAGAGCGTCGCCCACGTCGACCCGTGACGGAGCCGCTCTGCTCCTCCACTCTTGCGGTGCTCTCGCTGGTGTTTGCGTGCGCCTTGCTCATGTACTCCTCAACGAACGCCTCCGTCATGAGCTCGACGCTAAGGTTCCACACCCCACTCTCGCCGTCCAGCATATTCATCACCCGTACGAAGGAAGTGCGCTCGAGCGGCCCCACCTCCACGCCTGTGGCGGTTAACACAGTCGGCAGCCGCTGCAGCAGCGCAGAGGAGGCGAGGATGGGGCCCACCGGCGGGGCAGAGGCGGTGGGCGTCGGCGACAATCGCATCGCCTCGCCCGTACGGCTCTTGTCCTTCTTCATCTGCTTCTTCGCCCGATGTGCCTCCTGCGGTGAAGGTAACTCCGTGACGTTCACCATGAATTGCCCCTCCAGCGCGCTCAGCTCGGTCGGAAGGAAAAGCGCCATCGCCATCTGGTAGAGGTACTCCATCTGTTCTGATGCAGTGATCGTGGTCGTCGCGCCCTCCGTCGTGGTGCGCTCCCACGGCTCTGGGATCAGCACATCCTTCTGCTGCTGAATTGTGCGGAGCAAGATGGCCTGCTTGGTTTTCGTGCTCGTCATACAGACCGTCTGCTGTTGCTGTTGCTGTTGCTGTTGCTGTTGCTGCTGCTGCTGCTGCTGCAGCAGCTCTGTTGTCTTGCTGAGCATATCGTCCATTCGCTGGAGCCGATTCGTCTCCGGCAGACAGAAGCGGTTGTTCCTGAGCCTCGCTTCCATAACAGCCGAACGGTGCAACAGGGCATCGTACAGAACACTATGATCACTGCTGCCTACCGTCGGTGTTGGAAGTGGCGGAAGCTGAAGTTGCTCCCGGTCAATGCTCACCACAGCGTTTGTGCCTGTCGCCGCTGGCTTTACCGCCGGCTCTATCGCGTGTTGCCGACTCGTGATGGACTTGCGCCGCAGCGAGCTGCGTTGTGAAACAACAGACGGCGAGTCGGTGGTTACTGCTGTTGTTGTTGTTGTTGTCCCCTCCAACGTCTTGACAAGCGCCTCCCACTTCTCCGCTGAGAGCGGCATGCCACCCCGTGAGAGTGCCCACGCAGCGTGGAACGCCTGGTGCTTCTCTTGCACCGCCCGCTGTGCGTCGGCCTGCGCCTGTGCTTCTTCTTGCATGCGCTTCTGCTTCTCTTCCTCAATTCGGCGCACCCTTTCACCCAGAAGACGTTCGCACGACGACGCCTTGAAGAGAGGGCGGCGCCTGCCAGTGGCGTCGTTCGCATCACTGGAGAGCGGTTGCGTGTAAGTGGACGAAAAGGCAACCTTCTTCAGTGCTGCGCCTTCGTTTGAACGTGCGCCCATAACGCTGAGCAGACATGAGCGCCGCTCCTGCTGCGTCTGCTGGTGTTTCTGCTGCCGTCTCTGCTCCAGCCGTGAGAGGAAAGTGACACTTGGCTCCAATGGCTTGGGTGTGCCGTCCTCATTCTCACCCTCTCCATCACCATGGTCGCTCTCAAGCAACGACTTCTGTGATGATGTATACGTTTCCCCCGACCTCGGTGTGGGCACCAGTGGCGGGGACACCCTGCCAGTGGTCATGACGCCCTTTGAAGAGCCGTACAACGCGGCGGCCTCTTTGCGTTCGTCGTACCGCACAGCACGCCTGTCGAGCACCTCAAGTTGCGGAAGCTCGTAGATGAGGAAGAGGCGGTAGCCCACCTCGTCGCAAAGCGGGTTGCCGCGCAGGTCCAGTTCCCGCAGGCACCGCAGCGGCTTCAGCTGCGTGGACACCGCGGTGAGATTGCTGAGACGATTGTTAGCCAGCGCAAGCACCTCAAGCTGCCGCAGACGGCTCACGTCGCCGTCGAGTGTCTGCAGGTTATTGTGCGAGGCGTACAGCCGCCGCAGCAGTCGGCAGCCGCGAGCGCCGCCGTATGGAATCTCCACCGCCGCGCTGTCCTCGATGACAGGCGGGGCGCCGTGTGCGTATCGTGGCTTCAGCAGGAACGCTATTTGCCGCAACCGGTTGTGGCGAATGATGAGGGTGTCAAGGTTCTCCAGCAGCTGCACATTTGGGTGCAGCCGTGTGATGCCTTTTCGACAGAGCGTCAGTTCCTTTATCGTGTGGTACTTCGAACGTGGAATCCCGAGGGCGCGAATCGGGTCAAGGCATAAATCTTGCTCCTCCGTCGGATCCACGTACGGCGGGAACGCCTCCTCCCTCTCCCCCTCCTCCTCATCGGCGGCGGTGGTGATGGAGTACAGCGAGACCTCCGTTGCCGCAGATGACGGGCTACACGAAGCCGTCGCGCTGCGCAGCGGGCGGCGCGGGAGGCCCTGCAGCGACCGCCTGTACCAGGCGCGTATCAGGTCCGGGTACGGCCTGCTGTGCGTTGTGTACATGAGTTGCCCCTCTGCTGTGGCTGGACCTTATCCCTCCTGCTCCTCCAACCCAACGCCCGCAGGAGCACAGGGGGCGGGGGCCTTGGCGCGGGCTTCGCGTGTTACCTGAACAATTACAATGGCGTGACACAAAGGAAAGCATTAGAAGGCAAAACAACAACAACAACAACACAAGAATAAAAAAGAGTCACGACAAGAAAGAGACACCCTTCGCCAACTACAGTTAACAGACCACGGCACCGTCGGCGAATAACACGTATCTGTTATGCTGTGCGCGTAGACACAAACAGAACGCGACCGGGCGGGGGAAGGCCCCGGGGCGACACAACGCCTCCACTCCTCCACCTCTCGCTTCTTCGCCGCTGCCGCTCTACTCCGCCGTTGCAGCAGCACGTGGCACACGCTCCACAGCCGGCAGGTTGCGGCCACGCCACGCCCGCGCACTCACCCTCGCCTCCTCCACAGTGTTCACGGCGGCCACACACACCACGTCGCTGCCGCGTATCATCATGACGCCCAGTTGCAACTCCTGCATCTCGCCACCATCACGGCCACCTGCGCCACCCTCGTGGCTGTTATCGTTGTTGTTGTCGCCGTCGTCGAACACACGCTCCACGCAGGACGTGAGGACGAGGTTGAGCAGCTGATCCGCGGCGTGCAGCACACCGACGAGGTTGCGCCCGTCCGTCGTGACCACCGAAACGCGCCGTCGCAGATAATGTGCCAACATCCTCCCTGCTGTGGTGCGGGTGAGCGGGAGGGGTTCTGGCAGCAGCGCAGAGACCACGAAGAGAGGGGGCAAAGAAGGGGAACACAGAGAGTGAGTGTGTATGTGAGGGAGAGAGAGAGAGAGAGCAGGAGAAAAAGAATCAAGGGACTGCAGTAGCAAACAGAGATGCCTTGCAGGCGCCTGCAGGAGTGGGAAGAGGAGGGCCCCGCCTCGCCGCCCCCACAAACACAAACACACACACACACACACANACACACACACACGTGGCGAGGAAGGAGAGACAACGCGGACAGGACGCCGGCACACCCAACAAGAAAGCCCAAGTTCAATAGGAGGGAAAAACTAAAAGAAAAAGACTGAGAAATGACCAGAGAGTACACATAAAGAAGGAAAGAACACACACAAGCACATATATCTAATGAGTGGATGTAGTAAGAGAGCGTCACACCCACTGCGTCGCCCCACTCCCCGCCTCCACCACCGTCTTTCCCCCCACGTCCCCGCTTAACTCTCATTCATCCCTCCATTTCCGAATCCCTCAGCCTCACGGGTGCAGCCGTCTCCTGCATTGTTGCTCCGCCTCTCGCACCCGCACCTTCTCCCCAATGTAACGGCGCACAAGGGAGAGGTGTGCTCCCTTTAATCTTCCTTTTTCTTTCTTTCTTTCTTTCCTTCCTTCCCTCTCTCCCATTCTGCGGGGGAGGCGGCGCTTGTGCGCGTGTGCGTATTTTCATAGTTTGTGTGCAGCACGCCTCTACATTTCTCCCTTCTGGTTCACCACAGCAGCATGCGCCCCTTTGCTGCGAGTTGCGCGTTAATGAAGTTGCCTAAGCTCTTTTTTTTTTGTCCCTTCTTCTTTTCCGGTTTCATATTCTTTCTTCGTCTTAAAAAAAAGGCATATATATATATATATA
>NW_008825730.1:0-8617 GCF_000691245.1 Trypanosoma grayi | reverse complement strand
ATATATATATATATATATATACAGCTTATATGGGAAGGTGAAGCTAAAGGGAATTGGCGTGCCGGATGTGCGCATCTGCGTGCGGGGCCGTGTGGGAGGAGAATGGGGGAAGTGGGAAAGGACATCCCCCACCCCAATTTCGCTTTCTTCTAAGCCACCTCCTGCTTCCACCACACCCTCACCGCCATCGTTAACACCCCTTCTTCCTTCCTTCCTTCCTTCCTTCCGTTATTTCATGCGGATCCAGAACAAAAATATGCCCGTCTTGTGTTCCCTTCCTTCATTTCCACCACCACTGTCACCACCCACAGCAGCGGCAGTGGCACCCTTCTCATCGTCCCATCTGCTCCACACCGTTCTGCTACTTAGCTGAGGACGCGGCGGGCCACAGCGAGCACGTCCGACAACTGTGGCTGCGACGCCGCCTCGAGTTCCTTCGAGTACGGCGTCGGACAGTCGGCACAAGACACGCGCTCCATCGGGGCGTCGAGGTAGTCGAACGCCTCACTCTCCATGACTATGGCGCAGATCTCCGCGCCGATATTGCACACCGGGAAGGACTCGTCCACTGTAATGGCGCGTCCCGTCTTCTTGATGGATGCGATGATCGTCTGGCGGTCGAGCGGGCGCAGCGAGCGCAGGTTGATCACTTCCGCCTCGACGCCTTCCTTCGCGAGCTGGTCGGCCGCCTTGAGGCACAGCTCCACGCCGCGCGAGAAGCCGATCATCGTGATGTGCTTGCCCGGCCGCTCAATCTTCGCCTTGCCCCACGGAATGAGGAAGTCCTTCCCCATCGCCTCGTCGGAGATCCCGAAGGACTCGCCGTAGAGCAGCTCGTGCTCGAGCATCACCACCGGGTTGTCGTCGCGGATTGCCGTCTTGATCATGCCGCGCGCGTCCTCAGCGTTGTAGGGTGCAAACACCTTCAACCCAGGCACGGAGGCGTACCACGGCGCGTAGCACTGGCTGTGCTGCGCCGCCACACCCGCCGAGGCGCCGTTGGGTCCGCGGAACACAATCGGGCACTTGAGCTGGCCACCCGACATGTAGTGCCCCTTGCCCGCGGAGTTTATGATCTGATCAATTGCCTGCATCGCAAAGTTCATCGTCATGAACTCGCAGACAGGCCGCAGTCCGTTCATTGCTGCACCGACTGCCATACCCGCGAAGCCGTGCTCTGTGATGGGGGTGTCAATGACACGAGTAGTGCCGTACTTATCCATCAGGCCCTTAGTTACCTTGTACGCCCCCTGGTACTGCCCTATCTCCTCGCCGAGGAGGAACACGGTCTTGTCACGCTCCATCTCCTCGTCAATGGCCTTGTTCAGGGCGTCGCGGATCGACAGGGTCGTCACTGCGCGGGTCGCAACGGCCGCGGAGATAAGCGAAGAAACAGCAAGACGGCGCATCTGTTCTTGTTTATCCTTTTCTTGTAGTTGTGGCTGTTACGATTGTGGTTTGTTATATCTGTCGTGCAAGTGAGTACGCGAGCCAAATAGTTCAGGGGGGGTGACGTGCAAATCACTGAACAAGGGGTGAAGATTTTTTTCTTTCTTTTTCTCTTCTGTTGCCTTTGCCTATTAGCTGATGCTTTTTTAGTTACTTCAGCCAATCATACAGAAAGAGTGACATGATAGCAAGGAATATGAAGGGAGCAAGGTGGTGTCTGACACACGCCTTCCCCAAAAGGAGGGTTGGAAGTGTAAGTGATTGTGAGATAATTCGGGTTTAAAATGATTTGTACTTGTGCATGTACGGCACCTCCTCGACGTTCCAACATGAGAGCTTATGCTTGAATATCCTCACCATAGAGGACCAAATACCCATATAGTTTTTATATGGGTATTAGATGAATAGATAGGTCAAGGGAAACCGTGAGCGAAGGAACAAGAGGGTAGCCATCACTCTGCGTTATCACGAGGACCACTTCTCCACTTCCCATGTCGGTGGGTGTAAGAATCATCCGACGGGCGATGCCGTTTCCGTCTGAGCGCATCCCCTGACGCCACCCACTCCCTTCTTCCATTGTTGTTATTATTCTTGGCACTACTTTCTGCCCCTGGAGCTAGCTTGTCTGCTGCTACTCCTGTGTTGGTGTTGCCACTACCGCTGCTGCTCTTGTTGTTACCACGTCCACCTGTGGTCCGCGAGAACGCCGGTGGGTGACGTGATGCAACCGCAGACGGCGGTGCATTGCTGAAGAGGTGATCGACATCCCCCGCCGGTGCCGTCATGTTTTCAAGCAGCGGAAACTCCACCGCGGAGAGCATCTGAACTGGGTGCGTGCTGTTCGCAGAGCCAGGTGTCATGCCCAACTGCTGCAGCCGCTTCGCCAGCGCCGCGCGGAACGCCGCCTCGTGGCGCTGCACAAGCCCCATGATGCGCCTCAAATGGAGGCCGAGCGAGTACGCCTTCCAGTCGCCGAGCGGCGTGCCCTCCTCTAGGAATGATGTCACCGTGCGTGTGGTATCGGCGATGAGAACACGCAGAAGCATATCGGCGTTCTTCTCCGACGAAGGGAGGGCGTGGCGGGGCCACTCGCTTTTGTCTGCCTCCACCTCGGCCCGCACAGAGCCATGTTGTTGTTGCTGCTGCTGCTGCTGCGTCTTTGTATGTGTGGACCGAGCATGAATAAAACTCATCTTGTATGGAAGCGCAATGTCGTCAGCGACGACGCCCAAAAAGGCTGAGAGCGACGCACACTCGAGCTTTGTCGCGTGTGTGAGCTTCGTGTTTGCCTGCAGTACAACTCGACGCACCGCTTCTAGCACCGCCGGCGGCTCGAACTGCCCCGCAATGACCATCAACCACTTCTTTAGCGCCATGCCAGACACCGTGCCGTCCACCACCGACATGCGAGCGCGTTGCATAAGCGTCAGTGCCATTTTCTCAATATACGGCTTCACCACTGTAAGGGGAAGTGGGCGATCATCTCGGCGTGGAGGTGGCGCCGACTGCTTCTGCTGCTGGTGCTGCTGCTTCTGTTGCTCCTCGTTCTCAGCTCCACCATCAGAGTTCTTGTCCTTGTTGGCGTTGACATCGCCTGTGAGTTTTGCTGTTTCTCCCCGTGCTGTTGTGACTGCCGCAGCAGAGGCATCGATGCCCGTCCTATTTGTCTCCATGTCCGCCTCGGCTTTGACTTCCTCATCCACGGCGACCGTCTTTTTCATCTGCTGCTGCTGCTGTTGTTGTTGTTGCACAATCTCCTTGTTGCTTTGCTGCGAAGACAGCAAATTCACATCGTGTTGTATCGCTGCCTCCATCGCCGCTAGTGCCCGCGCCTGCGCGCCGGAGTCTTTCTCCTTCGCTGCGTGCTGCTCCAACGTTGAGCGACGTGCGAGCAGCGTCCGCGTCGGGATGTCCTTCACGTACTGGCGGTTGCAGGCCCTCAACAGCACCATAGCGCACGACCCGGCACGTGCATCTAGGTCCTCAAACTCTGTGGCGCAGAACCAGTCGTGCCACGCGTGCGGCATCTCCGCACCTCCCCTTTCTCCACCACCACCACCACCAACCTCTACTGCTGCAGCTGGTACTGCTGCTGTTGGCATCCCTGCAGTTGCAGCATCTGCGGTCGCCTTCTCAAGGGCGCAGCCGCCGCGCAAAAGGAACGCCATTGGCAGTGGGCTTTTCCTCTCGCCTTTGCCGCCCGCAGTCGCTGCCAGTCTGTGCGTCTTTCCCCCTCCTCTTGCTACTGCGTAGGCTGGGGTGGCGCTCAGCTCACACATCCTCTGCACAATGGCTCGCTGAATGTCGTGCCGCTTGGCGGCTTCCCAGTATGTGACGCTGCTGCACAGCCGCAGAACACCAAAGAACACAGACAACATCACGTCCATCGTGACGGCATCCGCCGCAGAGTTACAGCCGGCCTCGCCGCGCACACGTGCGGCAGCCAACACACCCACATGGGCGACAATATCGACGAAGAGGTTACGCAGCACCACGCTTTCATCTTCTCTTGTCGTCCCTTCTCCTGGTACTGCTGCTGCTGCGGATGATGATGACGATGGCGGCATGAGGAAATCGTGGAAGAAGCGAAGTGCGTCGTTCTTCGCGTTCACAGCGAGGCGCATCGGCTGCCGGCTGTAGAAGCCCCGCGGCAGCTCCTGGAAGTACGCCACCTCCGCCGACTGCGGGTAGCGCAGCGCGCAGCTCACATGTTCGCGGTCAGCGGCGGTGCTGTAGTCTACGCCAACTGCCCGCAGCGGCGGCAGGAAGAAGGCGGCGAGGCCGTGCTGCCCGTGTAATACAATGCGGCGTCGCAGGTACGACAGCATTGCACGCCCTGGCGCAAAGAAGCGACGGGCGGCGTTGCGAACGTGGTGTAGCGCGGCCACATCAAACAGGGGCGTCTCGCTGCAGACAAACGCCAAGAACATGAGCCACTCACTCGCAGCGGCACCGCCACTGCCGCTGAGGCCTGTGAACGCATCGTCGAGCGCAGCTGCAGCGAAGGACTCCACCACATGCGCAGCTGCGGCAACGTCACCCCCCGCCAGGTCGCCGCAGAGGCTTGAGAGCGCCTGCTCAACAGTACAGAACACGGTGAAATACTTGGGGAAGAACATCAGTGCAGCCGCATTTTCCTCCAGCGGCTCGTCACGAAACGCAAGCGAGCGCGACTCACTGGAGCTGCCCTTGTCTGTGATAGCCGCCTCGCAGTCACACGCCGCCGCCACACTATTGGTAGGGCACAGAAATCCCAAGAAGTGCCGAAGCGTAGTGAGGGGCCGCTGCACCAGCAGTACGCGCAGCACACGGATGCTGAGACTGCTCGGGCCACTCTTGTCGAGTGCGCACGACACAACATGACCCATCTTCATGTTGCAAGCATCTGCCAGCGCCCGCTGTGACGCTGGTGCGCTCTCTACCGCCTCCATCTGCCACGCCAAGAACGCTTTGAGCGCTGCGTGCATCTGCATGCCGTCGTCATCATTGTTCTTCGTGTCATTACTGTTGTCCTCATGCTGCTGAGCCACAGAGTCATGCGTCATGAAGAATGTGCGAGCAGTGATTCCCGCAAGTACCACGATCCACGGCGAGGTCTCATCGAACTGCCCCAACACAAAGAACAGACGCTGCACCTCCTGCTGAAGGCGACGGATCCAATTACGCGCCTCCGGCGTGGTGGCGGCGGCGGCGGCGGCGCCGTCACCCTCTTCGTTTGCATCCACACCGCCGTCTTCCGTCTTCTTTTCGCCATGGCGGCGCGGCACCATGGTGTAGAAGAAGTCGACACACACCGGCAGCCACCTGCCGAGTGACTCCACCACCGCCCTCGCCTTCGCGGACGTCGTCAGCACCACATGACCATATTTGGTACTCGTGCCCATCATCACTTCTGTTGCCACTGCTTCCGTCGGAGGGAGCACCGCCAACATCTTCAGAACACAAATAACGCGCGCCGCAAGATCTTGGGCGGTACTCTTCCGTTCCCCCACCATTTCTCCCTTTTCTACTGCTCCACACACACGCTGTACTTCATCCTCCACGCCCTGCAGCTCCAGCAGAAATGCATCCCAGGAGTGCTGCGCGAGTCGCGGTAGCAGTCGCTCCTCCTCAATGGGCATCATACCCAACGTCTCTACGACGAATGAAGAAACAATATTACGCATCGCAACCGCATCATCAGCGTCCCACCTCGACGCATACGTGAAGGCAATATCATCGAGAAAGCCATCCACAAGACGCTCCACAGATTCACTGCTTGCCCCCTCACTACTGGAGGCCCACTGCGCCGCCCACTCGCCCAAAACCACCCGGAACAGCATGTGGTGCACTGTGTGACGCAGCTCCATCCTGGCACGCTCGCAAACAGGGCCACCACCACTCGTCGCCACCTCCGCCACGCCGTCGTGTTGCTCCTGTTGCACGGCAACCAACGCCACTAACAACCGGTCCCGCACACAAATCAATTTTTCATGCCACCCCTGCAGACCAGCACTGTCTATCAGAGGAAGGCTCTCCTTCTTCCCGCTTCTGCTGGGCATCGCCACCTTCAACAGCTCCCGTGCGATCACTTTAACTTCATCCATGCAAGAGAGAATGGTGCTCTCCGCTGTGGGCGTCGCTAATGCGGATGCGGCCTCTTCAGCAAGTCGCTGGTGTGTCCACCAAAAGCCATGCGAAGCTTCTTCGTTATGTTGCTGCGCCGTAGCCATTTCGGGAGATGATTCACCTCTTCCTTTCCTTCTCCCTTTACTATCTTCTAGGCAGGATTTCCTTGAGAGGGAATGGAGCAACAGGAGGTGCAGTGCAGAACATGAGAGTGAAGCCTATCTCTCTCTCTCCCCCCTGCTTCCTTACAATACACACAATTGTCACTTAACAAGTGGGTTTCCTCTGTGATGCGCAGAACTACTGACAATAACCAACAACAACAACAACAATGACAGAAGCAGTAACAACAAAGAGCAATCCCTTGCTCTTCTTCCCTCACACTCCCAGCAGTTTGAATGCACCGGCAACAAACACACGAATAAGCTTCTCTCTCTTCTTCACAGAGCTTATGGGGACTTCTCGAGGTTTCGCTGCAGCGCCAAGGAGCGGCGGACGTAGAAGGTGTGCTCGGCTAAGCCCTGCTGCCGCACCTCAAAATACTGCGGGTACTTTTCAAAATACTGAAACGCCTTGACACTCGGCTTCCCCATGCACTTCACACGCACCTCCTCTGGGATGCCAAGGTCTGTGAACGGCGACCACTCATTGGGGATGTACTGCAGCACTGTGTTGATGCGTTGCTGTTTCTCTGCAAGAGGGTCATGCTTCAGAATCCTTGCGTGGATATCTGCCGGGTTCTTGGACTCCGACGCAGAAGACGCTACTGCCGGCACCGAACTCTCCTCAAGCACCAAACGCCGCACATTCGCCGGCACCAAGTGTAGCGGGGCACAGTGAATTGTGCGGTTGCGATTACTTCCCTGCTGGTACACCGCAAAGTGCTCCGGGTAGCGAAGCAGCAGCTGCTCTAGTGGCTCCTTGTTTCTCGCCAGCGTCTTCTTGCTCGCGGAGGAAAGCGCCCGAAAGAGCGCGCCAATCGGCACGGGCCTGCTCAGCACAACCTGAATCTCATCCAGCAGGTTGTCAATGGCCTCCTGGTCAGGTTTGCCAGCGGTGCTTGGCACAGCCGCTGCAGGGGGCGCGTTGCTCGCACTCGGTTGCTGCGATGTGTTGCTGCCACCCAGCGTGGCGTGAAACCGACGCTGGGAAATGACAGCGCCGCTCGTTATATGATGGGTGGAGCAGGCAGTCGACCACCCTTGTGCTCTTATCATCGTCGGCATCGTCTCGCCGGCACCATTCAGTTTGGAATGCGCCAGCAGAAGCGTTGCACCTCTCCTGTTCAATACCCCACGAGCTGCCGCAAGCATCGTCTATCTTCCCTGCTTCCTTAACGAAAAAACAACAACAATAAAGCTCACTGAAACAGAACAGAAACTTATCGGAAACACCCCATACCCCTCTTGCTGCTAGAATGACAAGCCGTAGCGTATGGGTGATGCGAAATATGGGGAGAAAAGGACACAACGACGTGGCGGCGCAATAGGGAAGGTGCCATTAGACAGTGTGGCAGTGTTCACGTGCTGCTGCTCGTTCTACTGAAGGCCCTTGCCACAAAGGAAAGAAAACATACGAAGATTGACGTCAGGCCGCGACAGCCTGATGCAGGATACAGGTGTAGGCTGCACACACGCCCACGCCCACGCCCACACACATACACACGCTTTTATCTCTCCCTCACATATATGTTTCTTCACCTTTTCCCCCTCAGAACACCNAAGAAAACATACGAAGATTGACGTCAGGCCGCGACAGCCTGATGCAGGATACAGGTGTAGGCTGCACACACGCCCACGCCCACGCCCACGCCCACGCCCACACACATACACACGCTTTTATCTCTCCCTCACATATATGTTTCTTCACCTTTTCCCCCTCAGAACACCGTATGAGGAAACAATGACACATGTATCGTTCTCTCTATCTGTTTCTTTGTTTGCATTCCTCCATCACCACACCAGCTTCATTGCACGTGCATGTCTCGCATCACCCGTCTGCAAGAAAAACAAACAGGCCAGCGTGCCGCAACGATCCTTCTTGTTGCCACTTTCCTTTGCACACCCGTGGCCAATTTTTTTTTTCTGTGCTTCTTCTTTTTCTTGTGGTTGTTGTGTGTGCTGGAGGGAGCCGCTGCACGACACCCCTTCGCTCTGTGATGGAGAAGAAGTGGCCCTACACATGTTGAGTGTGCACATCGCAGAAGGTGGGCGGCACGCCGCAAANCCCTTCGCTCTGTGATGGAGAAGAAGTGGCCCTACACATGTTGAGTGTGCACATCGCAGAAGGTGGGCGGCACGCCGCAAACCAAAACAACAGCGGCAATGCATTCAACACGAAGAAAACAAAAACAGAATGAAGTACAGACACTCCCATACACACACAAACACCATCCAGCCTCCACTCCACCACTCTGCTGCACAATCAGCGCTGTGACTGCGTGCCAAAACTACGGCCCTCGCCTCCCATCCTGCCACCGCCACCCCGACTGAACCGCTCGCCTCCACCACCACCACCACCACCCCGACTGAACCGCTCGCCTCCACCACCACCACCACCA
>NW_008825729.1:7541-31197 GCF_000691245.1 Trypanosoma grayi | reverse complement strand
TCCCGGCTCTGTGCAAGGTTCAGCTGTGTTCGATGGCATTACATCAGCTGTCTATGTGTTCCTGTGTTCCTGATAGCCTCCCTCCGTACAGGACTCACGCCGCACCTTACCGTCATGGCGGCGGGATTTGGTGCCATCCCTGGGGCTTATTCCTGGAAGAGAGGTGTTGCGACATTCCTCTTGTGCTTCGCCATCATTGGCCTTTCTGTGCCACAGTTGGGCCGAACAGTGCATGTGTTGATTGAATCAGAAGAAGCGACATGGGTTTCGCGCTATTATGGACAGGTGGCTCTATGGCCAACCGGCGCAATCACTAAGCCGCAGCATCTCCTTATCGTGTACGATGGCGTGTCAGTGATGCGATTACCGTGCAAGGATCATCCCACTAGTGCCCCCGTGCCTGGCACGGGTAGTGCATCGTCAGTTGTGAGAAATACTATAGTTTCTTTTGGGGAAAGCACTCATATTTATGCACTGGAAAGCTGCAGTGACGCTTCCTTAGGCGGAAGGCGAGTGATGCACCAAATCACTATGCTGGGGGCGAACAGCCGGTTGCAAAACGTTACGGTACGCTGCGGGCCGCTTGCAGCTGGCCAAAACGATACTGATAATTCTGTCACTACTTGCATGAACTTGGCTTTTGATACGGTTTTGGTGAATGTGAACTTGGAACTGTACAACAACAGTGGCCACCCTATTTCTAGACAGAGCATCCATCGTGCAGACAGCTGCTCTGATGTTGGGAAACAATTACATTCCCTCACTCAGCTACATCTTGGAACGAAAGAGCCGCTACTGACCTGTTTTCCCCGGGTAGGCAGCCACGAAATGTTGCAGCTGCTGGAGGACTCTCGAGTTATCCCTATCATTCTTAAGAAAAAGGTACCATGTTCTCTTCGATGGCTCTGGTACATGCCAGGGATATTGCGGAGCATACACTCACGGCTGGCTTACATTGCCGAGTATATTGTGACCCCCTACACTGGCGTGGCCGTGGCTTGGCTCTCTGACTTATCTGTCACCACCACATCGTACGCAATACGAAAGATCGGGCCGTACGCCATGCATAGGGCGGAAGACGCGAGGATGGTGATGACAGGCGTTTACTGTGCTGCGGCGAGGGCTGTGAATATGACCTTCTGCAGCACTGCCAACAAGAAGTACACCAGTGATCGGCGATACCTGCTGGGTGTTCAGATCGTCAACACTACGAACGATGCCGTGCGCTTCGCGCTGGACGCGGTAGATATTGTGCCAGGTCTTTGGACCGCATTTGTCTTCGCGTGGCGTTTGGAGTGGGCACTCACTATGTACTGCCTGCGGGCGATGAAGCTAGTCGCTGTAGCTGTGTTAGTGAAAATTCTGCTGCCTTTTGTACAGGTGGTAGACTTCACGGTGCGTTTCCTCGTCGCCACGGCCGTCAACATCGGGCCGTTGCTCTCCGAGGTGGTTGGTCTGTCGAGGCTCAGCAGGGCCCTCGGCAATGCCGCTATTTACTTGTGGCATTTAGAGGTGCAGTGGATCATCGTGGAATCAAGGATGCTGTGGGAGCAACTTTGTAATCTGCGCACGTGGGCTGTCACAGTGTTGGTACTCGGCTTTAGAGGTGTAGGCGCGATCTATGGGTGGATATCGCTCGGTTTGGGGATTTACACCACTACGACGCTTTCCGCACATGTCTTTGTGACATTAATTCAGACAGTGCTCATATTGGTTGCCATGCGCAATGAGCTGCTTGACATCGCCACACGTGAGCGTGAGAGGTACCCTGCCTTCATAAAACAGTATGCAGGCGGGGCGTACGTCATCATGCTAATGACTTTTGCAAAGGTGCACTCTGTAGCCACGTTTCGCTACGCTGGGGCACATTGTACGGTGCTATTTATGTTGATTGGGCTCTCGGTGCTTCCTCTTTTGTCAAAGATATACAGAATAACCCTGTACGCGGGTTATCCGTGCATATCGTCGTACGTGTGTCTCGAGTTTTTTACTAAGACTCCAAGGCGGGTTGACGTTATCTGGCTGTCGCTAGCCAAGGGTGTGTTAATCGTCCTCATTGATTGCACCATTGGCAACTTTGTGAGGCACCTTCTGCGAGAAGTGGCTCTCTTCTTCACGGGTGTGCTTCTCTTGCTTGGCGCGCTGTGGGTGCGGCAACGAGGACTGCACTTTCGATTCCTCAACGCGCAACAGCCCATGTTGCTTCAAAACACCAGCAGTGGAGGTAACAACATCGGCGCCGTCGCTGGCGAGCAGGTGGCTTTGTCAGAGAGGGAGGAGGTTCCACCAGTTGTTGGTGGGTGATGGCAGCGGCTTCACAGGATGAGAAATGGGACAATAAGAATCGTGGAATAAGGTCTGCGTATTTAGAAACGCATAGAGGTGAAGTCACTTTTCGTCAGATTTTTCTCCTTCATTCGGATTTCCGTTGTTGTCCTTCTTTTGATTATTGTGTTGCGTTTGCTTCTCTGATGTGCCTGATCTTGCGGTGTTTTCAGACTGACAACAAAACTTCTTGTATAGCGCCTCGTCCCTCTCTCTCTTTGTGTGGGTATTTTGTTCGTTTCGTTCTATCTGTTTCAATTTCTTGTTGGCCTCTTTTGGCATAGATTCCTGTCCTTCCTTTGTGGTTGGCGGAGGTGACACTATCGTCACGGCATTTCCCCCTGTGCGAGGGCAGAGACAGCTGAGCGGAGAAGATTAAAAAAAAGGGACAATGAAGTGGGCAGGGACGGATTTGCCACCTGCTCTCATCACCGCCGTGCGATCGGGGTTCGATGTGTTTGTTCAGCTGCAGCGGGTGCGGTTTAGCAAATACATTGGTGGTGAGGCCTTCCATCCTTCCGCGGAAGGGACGGAGTCTCGTGGGGCTGTTGGTGCTGCCAAGGCCGCCGCCGTCTCCTCCTCCTACCCGGAGACCGTGTGCAAGTGGTCGGAGCTCTTCCTTTCGCGCCTAAAGGCGATCGGCGAGGAAGGGGTGGTGGACCCGACGGCGCAGGTGGTGTGGGAGCTCGTCTCCGTGGTGATCGCCATCCTTGAGGAAGGCGGTGGGGACGACGGCGTCAACGCAAGCGCGCCTTACTTGGAGTGGTACCGCGCCCGCTTCGTCGACGTGGGAGCGCTCTACCGGGTGCGGGACACACTCGACGCGGTGCGGCCGCGGGCCCCCCTCCCCCCTGCGGAGGAGGCTGACCTCTTCGACGCGCTCATGGGGCCGTACATGGTGTCCATCCAGCGTGCCTTCCTCGCCGGTCTCTTCCCTGTCGCGGCGGACCTCATCAATTCACTCGTGGACTACCTGCGGTCGTGCGCAACGGACCCATTTGACGCGGAGGAGGAGAGCGTCTTGACGGATGTGATCCGACTCCTGCTGGAGCCACCGGAGAACAGCATTGAGCACAGAGAGTGGATGAACACCGCAAACGGCCTCATCATGGACTCTAAGCGTATCTTGACGGCATCACACGACGAGTCCGGCATGGCTGTACAGGCAGCGCAACAGCTGAGGTCGTTGTGCCTGGATCTCCTCTTGATGGCGAGTGGCGACGCGGCGTTGATTCTGCAGAGCTGCCACCTTCTGGAGCTAGATGTCATAGACTATGTTGCCGCTGTGTGTGCGGTGTGCGAGCCGTACATGACGCTTCGTCAGGTGCACCACGTTTATCAAAACGTGATGGAGTCGTGGGAGGGCCCTGTGAAGGGGCCATGGTATGTCGGCGTCATCGAGGGGGTGCTTGGCAGCCACTGTATCGCCGATCTCGTTGGCGCGATGCGACTCGTGGGGGAGGCCGTTCGCCGCGACCAGTGCTTACCTATGCGTCCTGGCGACGACAGTAACATCGTCTCCTCCCCATCGTACAGCGGCGACGATGCGGACACCGATGACGCTGATATCAACGAAGAACTTGACACAAATGAATCAAGACGCAAGCAGAGGTCACACAGTGACTCTCTTTTGTTTCGGCGCTTCGCACTGTTGTTCATGGCGGCGCATGTCGCAGACATATGTGCGCCACCGCTAGGCGCCGCGGTGAATCAGATCGATGTCACGTTTACCCGAAATGAGCTTGTTGAGGACTTTGTCTCCATTTTTCGTCACCACCCGCTTCTCTGGCGAGTGGCGGCGACGTATGTGGTGTACTCGCCCTTCATGAACCCCGCCGTGCTATACCGCATCGTGACGGAGCGGGCACCGTGCGCGGTGAGCGATCGCTACACCTTTCTGGCTCTTCACACCTTTATTCACTCGTCGTGGGAAGAGAACAGCGCCTTCCAGGTGGCGCTGCGACGGCTGCTGCACGACAAGTACCCGTCAAGCGAGACTCTAAACAAGTGGATTGCCTCTCTCGACTATTACCGGCGCAAGGCGGTCGAGGTGCTGCATGACAGAATCATTAGAGAGCGGCTTGCATGCGGTGACACAGCGCCTGCCGTCTGGCTGGCGGTGGAGTGCCAGCAGTCCAAGTCGCTGCAGGTGCGCCTGGAGCAAATCTTACGCTCCCCAGAGGCCCTCCAGAACGAGGAGGTGTACCGTGTGGGGGAGGCTGTGAACAACTCCTTCATTTCGGTCGACACAAGCGCGAGCCTGCGCATGCTTCAAGTGCTTCGCGTCTGCGCCGCGCTATCGGAGTACTGTAGGGCGCGTGCTAGCCTGCAGGACTACAACACGCAGGCCGGCGCTGCGCCAGATGAAGACGCCATGCACTGGTTCCTGCGAGCCGCAGACAAGGCGCTGCGCTGCGCAGTGTCGTTCCGCATGCACCCCGTTACGGTCCTTGACTTGGCGGAGCAGACGGCAGACGTCGCTCTACGACTCCCAATGAGACAGCGTCCTCACACGCTCATTGCGCTCTTGAGCCATGCACTGGAGTTGGCACTGACTTGCTATCCGACGACCCAGCCAAAGCACGCGGGGCAGGCGGCGGTGGTCCGTGAAAAGATGATGAAGTTGCTGTAGAGGTACCGTACTGCTCACAAGAAAAAAAGAAAGAAAGGATGATGAAATGGAGCGATTGGGCCTGTGCGTGGATGTGGTTGCGGCTTCGCCTCGAAGCTATTGTTCCCGAATAGGGTTCTTGTGGAACGCTTGTGGTGTCACGATCTGCGGAGTTGGAGAGGAGGCGAGAGAGAGAGAGAGAGAGTGGGGAATGAGGAGGAGGAGGAGGAGGAGGCGCAGCTTAATAATGGGACCGAAAGGACAGATAGGAGAAATAAAATGACTCGAGGAGGCACGAAGGAGAGAGAACGAGAGAGAGTGTGTGTGAGAGTGAGAGAGAGAGAGAGAGGAAAAAAGGAGCAAAAAAGGGGGAGGATGAGGGTCCCTGAAATGCTCCTTTTTTAAACCTCTTGTTGCTGTTGCTGCTCTTGAATAAAAACGCCTTGTTTGTTTCCTTATTTTCTCCTCTCTGAGTAGCATAGGAAGCCGATACGGTGCAAGTGTCAATAGGTAGTTTTAGTTTCCCAACTTGGCAACGCCGTTTTATTATTTTCCTTTGGCCAAGAATGAAGGAGCATCGTAGTGAACTGCGACTCCACCCCGTCCTGCTGGCGACGCTGGTAACCACGGTTATTGTTTGCTTTGCACTTGGTTACCGCCACGGTTCGAATGCGTGGGAGCAGCAGTTTATGGCCACATACAGTGAGCACCAGGGGCGTGAACGGCACGTTGTCGCGATGCTGGAAAACTGTGACAATGAGCTTACCATGCTGAAAGGTAACGTGTCCTCGAAGAACGAGACTATCAATTCGATTATTTCCGAGAATATGGAAATGGAGAATAAAATATTGAAGTTGACACGCGAGTATGATCGAGTAAATGATGCGGACGAAAAGTGCCGCACCGAGCTCACCGTTCTTGAACAAGAATACGGCAAAGGGGGCGATATGCCTTCTGCGGCGGTGAAGGGGGCGGAGACTGACCTGCAGACGCTGCGCAACACACTGAACAAGCTGACGGGAGGCGAGGGTATGCACGGTGTCTTCCTGCACGAGTCACTGAAGAATATTCGCCAGACGCACCGACGGCTGTGCGCCTTCCGTCCGGGCTGCACACTTCTCTCCGACGATTCGCTTCTGGAGAAATGGAAGGAGGTCATTTCCGGCGCACCAGTACTGCGGCAGCAAAGGGAGGCAAACACCACACAACGGATGCTCTGGCGCTACAACGAGGGGGCCCCGCAGGATAAGGCGGCTATATTCCTCCCAGATAAAGAGGAGGCGAAAGTCCCCACATATTTCAACCGCTCTGGTGACTCACCAGTATTGGTCGGGCAGGAGACAGATTCTCGCGAGGTTGTGGCAACCGCAGTGGAGCGCATACAGACCGTCTACGACGTCGCCCTCTGCGCGTACCACCGCAACGACCCTAACGCCAGTGTCTTCTCCACCTTCCGTTGGAACGAGGATACAGAAAGGAACGCTGCCGCCCTGCAGGACTTGGTGCAAACGCCACTGGTTACCTTCTGCATGGACTGCGCCCCCTCAGAAAGCAGCGGCGAGTTCTGGCGGACATGTCAGGGCGCCGCCGGAGATGACGACTTCTACGGCAAGCGAAACTTCTGGGTGACACGTTCTATGGTGCGGCCGTGCCCCGACGTGGTGCGTGACGCCAAGAACTACTACACAGGGAACACACTGACTGGTCGCAAGGTTCTGGCCGTTGTGGCGCGCAACTCAGTGAAAGATTGCTTCACGCACCGTGATGAACCCCGTGGGAATCACTTCCTGTATCTGTTGGCCAACTTTCAGGAGGAGAAGCAGCACCTCGAGAGTCACGTAAGTAACGACACCTTCTTCCAGTGTTCCCCCTCGGTAGCACAGCTCGTGCAACGCATCACTGAGGTTCTTGAGGAGGAAACGCAGAACGTCATGGGTAAGGCCTTTGACGCGGTTTACATCAGTCTGCCGGCTAAGACATTGCAGGAGCTGAAGGTGCTTGACAGCAAGCCCGCATGGTGGAGCATTGCGCACTTCCGCTCAGGGGAGGTTGACAGTGCCCACGATGAGCTCGTCGACTTGACCATTGCGAGCCAGGCATACGGTCTGTTGGTGAGTCCATTTCTCGCCCCCAGCCAATATGTGGTGGAGCGTTTCCTCCTTCTACACAAGCTGCAGCCGATGAACCGCATATGGTTTTTTTAAAGAAAAAGCTCCCTCGGGTCGGTGGGCACATCTGTGCTTATGCAGAAACACGCATGGCAACCACATGCGTTGTTTCGAAGCGCTGAAGGAGAAGCATGGGTACGGGTCCAAAATTCCATTTTTTTTTTTTCATGTGTGTGTGTGTGTTTGTGTTCTTTCTTCTTCTTTTCGCTTAAAGGCTTGGCACTTCCCCGCCCCATACCATTAGAAGCAAAACTCCCACCAACAAGGCAGAGTTAGAAAAAAGAAAACAGTAACAAAGACCAGAAAGAAAAAAAAAAAAGACAAATCAATACATACAGGCAAGCATACATACATATCTGTACGCAAGTGCAAAGAAAGGCAAAAAAGAAAAAAAAAAAACAAATACAAGTTGATCAGAGTTTTGAGGACACGGGAAGAGATGGATCTGCTCCTAGGCATGCTAGCGGGCAACCTAGTGGCCAATGCCCTTCCGTATATGGTTTCTTCCATCGGCAACGTGAAGAGACCAAAACGTGTCGATATTCAAGCGGCGTTTCGGGAGGCGCGCAACTGCCGTCCTGTCATTCCATACCGGGCGCCGACACCTTATAGGGGAGGACGTGTGAAAGCCCTTTTCATTGGCATCAACTACACAGGGACGCAGAGCCAACTCAGCGGGTGTGTCAACGATGTAAGGCAAATGCTTGGTACTCTCCAACGCATCCAGTTTCCCATATCGGAGTGCTGTATTTTGGTGGACGATCCAAAGTTTCCCAACTACACGGCCATGCCGACCCGTGAAAATATTATCAGGCACATGGCGTGGTTGGTGCACGATGTGCGCCCAGGGGACGTGCTGTTCTTCCACTACTCCGGGCACGGGACGCAAACGCGGGCGGAACACGATGCAGAGGAGGAGTACGACCAGTGTCTTGTGCCATTGGACTATGAATCACGTGGTGCCATCCTTGACGACGATTTGTTTGCATTGCTGGTGCGGCCCCTCCCTGCTGGGGTACGCATGACGGCCGTCTTTGACTGTTGCCATTCCGCTTCATTGCTGGACCTGCCATTCGCCTTTGTGGGCGGCAACAATATGCTTTCTGGCGCGCGACATGAGATGCGGATGGTTCGTCGCAATAATTTCTCCCAGGGTGATGTGGTCATGTTCAGCGGCTGCTCAGACTCTGGAACAAGTGCAGACGTGGCGAATACGGCGTCGTTTGGAGCGGGTTCTGTGGCTGCTGGTGGGGCCGCTACGCAGGCACTGACCTGGGCGTTGACAAATACCTCAGGGCTCAGTTATGCGGATATTTTCGTTAAAACACGCGAAATGCTTCGGAATAAAAAGTACAGGCAGGTGCCTCAGTTGTCAAGCTCCAAACCAGTTGACTTGTACAAACCATTCTCTCTGTTCGGCGCAATTACAGTGAACCAGAACCTCATGCACTACATGCCGCAACAATATCAGCAGCCGTATTATCCTCCTCCGCAACTATATCAGCAGCCATATTATCCTCCTCCTCAGCAGCAGCAGCAGCAGCAGCAGCCGTATTATGCTCCTCCTCGGCAGCAGCAGCAGCAGCCGTATTATCCTCCTCCTCCTCAGCAGCAGCAGCAGCCATATTATCCCCAAGCGGCGCAGGGAATTCCTATCATGCCTGCGTCAAGTGGAGCTCCACCAGGACAGTACCCACAAGCTCTCCCTGGCCTACAACACTCCAGTCCATCCTCACAGTATCCCCCTGTGCAGTATTCGTCAGCACATTACACAGGGACTGGGGGGAAGCCCCTTTGAGGTTTTCGTCTTTCCGGGGACTTTGTGTTGCCGATTCAATGTAGCTGCATGGGGTGAATGAGAAAGAGGAAAGACTTACTGGTGTGCTGTTCACACTGGTGCTATATAGGAGTGCTTCTTGAGATTGCGTGGTGACTCTATGTTTGGCTCGCCTCTCCTTTTTGCTATTTTCCAGCCTTGCTTTTTTGTGTGTGTGCTGAACGAAGTAGTCGCGCTAGCTTCGCATCTCTGCGTCAATCCTAAAGTCTTTTGTTCTTGCTCTGACGTGGATGAAGCCCACAGGTGCTGGCAGGAAGTCTGCCTGTCACTCAGTTGCGGGGTGGTTCCTCATACGAATAAAGAGCGCGGTCATTTCGTTTGCTTTTGTTTCATTCAATCATCTCCTCCACCTCCCCTGGTGGAAGACCACGCCTATCGAATGGCCTCCTTTTTTTTTTTGCTGTGCTGCATGTCCTCCTCTTCCTCCTAATCATCATCGCCATCTTTCTTTCGTGCGTTGCGGTGCAACAAGAGAGTTTTAGATAGGGAGAGAGAGAGAGAGAGAGGCAGTGTAGTGGAGGCGTCTGAATCATCCAATGATGCTGCGCCGTCTGCCCCCCGCCCGGCCGGTGTCCGCGCTGTCTGTCACGATCCTCGCGCGGTGGTGCAGCACGCAGTCGGGCAAGACGCCGACGGAGAACGAAAGGGTCGCAAACGGCGACAAGACAGTGGAGAACCACACCGGTGGGGATTCCCTCACGAATATGGACACGAGTATTGAGAAGAGGGGCGGGTTTCTGAAGCCATCCGATGATGTAGTGCTGGAGTACGCCAGACACGCGCTAGAGCGGGAAGGGCGTGACAAACAGCCGGAAGCAATTGTGTGGCAGTGGGAAACGACGCACCCACCTATCTTAGCGAAGGGAAAACAAAATTTTTACGACTACACTGACGACATTCCAAAACACGTGAAGCCGTTTTGGCATCATGAGTACTACCAGCAACGGGAGTACTTCCGCCTGCAGCGTGAGAAACGCCCATTAGAGGAGCGGCTGAAGATTTGGGGTGTCGTGATAACTTGCATCACAGTGGCTGGTGGCATTCTTACGCTTTTCCGCGTCTGGGTGGGACAGCCTAAGGAGATTCGCGAGCTGCGTGAGGAGTTGCTGCAGCAAACGTACGGTAAAGTGCTGGAGCTCTCTGCCGGTCACGGCCAAAACATCGGGGCATACCCCTACCCTGTGCATGAGATTGTGATGTGCGACTCCAACGCGCAGCAACTTCAGGCGCTGCGGTACCGCCTGCCGCATACGTCCTATCCCAAGTACGACGTGCGTCGTGTGCGGTCGGAGAACCTGGAGGTATTTGCCGATGGCGAGTTCGACTGCGTGGTGGATATGTTCGGTCTTTGCCACCTGCACGACCCCGTCATGGCGCTGCGCCAAATGCAGCGGGTGGTGAAGCCGAGCGGTCTCATTCTGCTGCTCGAACACGGAAGCAGCCCCTACCCACCCGTCAACTGGTTCCTNGATTACTTTGAGAACCGCCATAAGGTGAACACCCACGGCTGCAAGTGGAACACGCCGATCCGGGACTACCTAAAGGAGTCACGCCTGGAGATCAAGGAGCTGCGAAACATGCACTATGGAACAACGTACTACGTGGTGGCGTACCCGGAAGCGCTGGAGGCTTTCAAGGATCGCGATGGATCTGCGGCAGCTGCAGCCGCAGTGCATGTCGCATAAAACATTTAAACTATTTCTCCGGTGTTGTGGCAGGATCGCCGTGGGGGCAGAAGGATGCGAATTGTGACTTTGTCCGTTGTGCCCTATCCGCATCTTCACGTCTGTGTTACGAAGAGAGAAAAAGAAAAGAAGGATCAGGACGAAAAAGTGAAGCACATTGCTTGGCGTCATCGCCAATGGTATCTGGGGCGCCCCACATGTTTCATTCTATCGCAAAACGAGAAGAAGATTATCTTGGGCCCATAGCGAGTGAAGTGCTGAATCTATCTATCTATCTATATATATATATATATATATATATATGTATAGGGAGAGAGAGAGAGGGAGAAAGAGAGAGTAAACAACCGCTACAAAAAAAGAAATGCAAAAAAAGCCCCTTCTCTCGTATTCATCTTCCTTCATCTCTCCTTCCTCTCTCCCCTTATTTCTCTGCTAGTTGGCTTGTTTACTACCGGTCAGAGGTGATCGGGTGGGGCGGGGAAGGGGATCCATGTACGAATGTCACAGCCTTCATCACTGTATCCTCCCGGTGAACGGTGCGGGACCCGCAGGAGTGCTCGCCCCCCGCCGGACGTTGTGCATCACGTGCCTTGTCGCTCAGTTCGACAAACTCTCAGCAGCTTCAGCTGCTCGGGCTCTGCAGGACGCATCGCTCCTTCTGCAGCAGAGTTTTTGCCCGAAGGTCGGCAAGTATTCGGTGGGAGTACCAGTTGACTGCTCAACAGACAGTTCTGCGATATTGCATGATGTACCCGTATCGCTGTGGCGCTCCCTCCTTTCGTTTCACGACGTGCTCGCGCAGTTGGCAGGGAAGTTGTGCTCGACTGCTACGTTGCGTCGTCACGTGCCGCTCTACAAGGCGGCTCTTGCGCTGCTCAGTCTCATCTTCACGCTGCTGAGGGATGCGGTGACCGTTGCCCCCTCGCCTAGTGCTGGGGCGCCGCCAGCCAAGTGCGACTGCCTCGGCGTGGAGGAAAGGGAAATCGCTGCAAACTCTCTGCGGACGGTGCTCGCTGGGCTAGCACGCTGCGTCTGCGATGCGGTGTGTGTGGGGCTGGTGCAGGAAGGCGATACCTCCGCCTGCCTCCTCCTCCTTACGGACCTGGCTGACACGAGCCCCACATTTCTGCGCGCAGTTGCAGAAAGCTGCGTGCCGTCGGTCTGTGCGATGATGGAGCCGTTGTGCGACGCCTACAGAGTGGAGCTGGTGCTGTACTTGCTGCATCAAGTCTTTGAGACGTGCGCGGGGCAGCCGGCGTGGCTGGAGAACTTGGCCGTGGTGCTGTCCCGCACCACCTGCAACCCCCACTGCAATTCCTTTCTGGACTACTTGGCGTGGGCGTTGGAAACATTCCGCGACGATGAACCTGTGGTTGTTAATGCAATTTGTCTCGCGCGATTCGTTCTGGCTTACGAAACTACAAAACGAGAAATGTTGTTTGTCGCAAGGGGCGGTGGAGGTGCTGATGGCAATAGTAGAAGCAGCAACAGAGGCGACACATCTCTAGGCGCGCCAGTGAGGCTTATTCGCAACCTGATCTTGCTGTTGCTGTATCCCAATGCTGACGTTGTTGTGGCTGCGGCTGAAACGCTGCGGGAATTCCTCATCGCGACGCGGTTGTTTGGCGAGTGCTCTGATGCGTCAGATTACGTGATCGAGTCTCTTCGAACAGCTTCGTCAGATTCCGCTACCGCCCTGGTGCAGCTGCTGAACAGTCTCCCACTCGAGATGATCCCTCCGGGCCCCACTCTCCGTGTTGTTTTCGAGCTTGCGAGCAACAATGGAAAGGCGTTCGAAGAGGCAGTCAAGGGACCGCACTTTATGGCTTTAGTCACAGACCGCTTCACTAACGTCAATGATGTGGCGCAGCGGGTTGTGCAGAGTGTGCAGAACGGAAACTCCATTTCGCTTCAATGTTTCTTGGTACAGGTTCTCTGCCTCAAGGCCGCGTGTGGCGGGGAAAGGATTGAGGCATGCGCGCTACTTCCTGTGAATGTCTCGATGATTGCAAACACGCTGCTTCATCTACTGCAGGAGTCATGCGGTGCGGCGTTCACAGAGGATGAGGCATGCGACAGCCAGTGGCCCTTCGGCAACCGCCTTATGTCTCTCCGTAGCGAGACGCTTTGCAGCCTCATTTCTGTCGTGGCGTTTTTACTTCCCTTCTGTCAGGTAGCATTGCTTCGCGTTGCTGCTGAGCTTCTGGGAGAGGCTCTGCGAAAGTTTCTAGAGTGGAGTTCTGTTTGTGTGGATAGTCGGATTACAGTTGACAACAACAGTGACAGCATAGGCGGTGATGCACTGTTGGCACTTAGCGCGACTGTGCTGGAGCATGTTGTCGGTGGCGCGAACGAGGTGAGGATGATGGACAGACTTCTTGAGCAACAGGTGCGCTATCTACTTCAAAACGGTCTTCTTACCCTCTTACTTCGTATCCCAGGCAGTTCGCCCGATCTTCGGGCACGCGTTGTGGGCCACTTTATGTGTGTTGCGGAGGCAAACCGCAAGGGTACGTGTGTGGGCATGCCGGACCCTCTCGTAATGGATGACTCGACCTCGCTCCAGGTGCTTCTGGATAGGACCTTTTGCTGCCACCCGCACTGGGCAGCATCACTTTTGTTGGCGCTGGCAACCGCCGGTTGTCCTCAGCCAGTGGACATNGAGACGTTGGATGATTTTTTTTTTCTGCAACTTTCCCTGCTTCCTTGTTTTTCCGATGAGGCGAGGCGGCTACTGGCACCGGGTGTTGTCGGGGACAACTACAAGAGGAGCATGGATGATGAAGGTTGTGCCATTGCTGTTCTCACCGCACTGAAGACATGCGCAGCCTACTACAGATGGATGGGTGATCTCCCCCGCAGAGACATTGCACACCTTGATTCTTGCTACGTGACGAGTGGGGTTTCTGCTGTCCCGCAGGAACTCAGACACCTCTTCTTTCTTCTTTTTCGTTCCGCGGAGCCGTCATGGCTGGATGCGTTGGGCTCTCGCGGCTGGGGTACGGCGCTGCTGGCCATCCTGGTCTCTGCGGCTGCCGTAGACGTTGAGGGCGACGCCTCTACCGGGAACGTTGAAGAGGCGCACGATCACCTCTTCTCGGGTGCACATCCACCAGAGGATAGCGATCGGACTGCACTTTGCCGTCTTGTTGTGAGGCATGCTAAAAGCTGTGGGTTCGTGTTTTCACAATTGTTTGGTGTGGCGCGGAGGTTGGATGCCGCTATCCATTCCCTCAATCGCTGTGTCATACGCTTCTTGTGCCGGTGCGTCTCGTTGGCGGCGGGCGAAGGCACCTTTGCATCGACGGCATTCATCCGCCCGCTGCTCGAGCAGCACGTGACGCCCTTCTTGCTTTACAGAGAGACACCCGACCTGGTAGGAGATGTGGCGCGTCTTGTCGTGCTGACGCTCGCCCGACTTCCAATGTGTGCGGCGAGTTGCTGCGACCACACAGTGTTCAAGTGGGCTATGCAGCATGTTGAGATCCAGGGCGCGCAAGTGTATGTGTGGCAAATCTTATTCCTTCTGCTGGAGCGCACGCACGGCAGCGAATTCGCCCTGCGGCACGAGGTTGAGCTTGAGGCAAAGCTTCGACTTGCGGGAGCGGGGAAACTCCCTCCTGGTCTATCGGCAACACTTGCAACGGTGAGGTGGATGGTGGAGACGGCAATGCGGCGACGCGGAGTGCAGCGCTCTTGTCCCATCGTGCCTGTCCCGTTGCATGACTGGGCGCAGAGCCCACCACAAAATGCCCTGCTACGCGCATACATCATATCGGCCGCTGAGCGTCGTACGAGGGACGTACCGCCGGATGCAGGTCTGCTGGAGGCGGCGCCACTGCTACTTGCGTGGTCAAACGACATGTTCGCTCGGCGGTGCGCCACCGTTGCGACGGCACGTTTGGTTTACGCGCTGCTGAGAGCCTGCCCGAAGTTATCAGCCTCGTTGGAGGCGCTTGGGTTGCTACTACTGCTGATGCAGGTGACGGACACTGGCAGCCGGGACAGCACGCACGCAAGCGTTGGAGTGGAGGAGCGTGCGTGGGTGTGCGCGGCCCTGCTGTCTGCCTGGCCGCCGTGGGGAGTGGCGTGTGGGCTCAAGGCGGTCACCGATGACTTTCTCACTACATTGGAGGCACCGCAGCGAAATGCCCATGGAGTAAAGCGACCACGCGAGGATACCGGGGACGCTGCTGCTGTTGTTGTGGATTTTGCTGCTGTATCAGCTGAAGAGCCAGGCGTGCGTCATGCCATGCAGGCACTGGTGGCGGCGTGTGAGCGCCAGACTGAGCGCTGCGGGGCATTTCCGCTGAGTCGCGTCAACGACTTCTTCCTGCACGGGGAGTGTGCCGTCGCTGACGCCGATGCCACGTGCGAGGTTACATTTACGGCTGCCCACGAGGGCTGTGAGTTGTTTCTCCAGCGCTAGCATCTCCCTCACACCCTTTTTTACTTGCAGTATGATTAGGGGAGGGAAACAGAGAGAGAGAGAAGTCGGGGTGGGGGATAATACTGACAACAGATGTGTTTCGTTTTTTTTTTTGAAGTTTATTTGATCTCGCTTCACGTGGGATTTTCCCCTTCTTTGGATTTGATGGCTTCCAAGCGGGGGTGGGTGTTGTTGCTGCAGCGAAGCGACATGCGCGGACCCACGGTTGTTTGCACGCAGCTATCTTGCTTTGTACCGTTTAGTCCTCCATGCATGCACCGGAGTGCGGCGAGGAATGCATGGGCTCCACTCGTTAGTCTGGTTTTTTTTTTTGTTCTTCTCTTTGAGTTTGCGTGTCAGTTGGTTTGAGTAGCGACTCTGAGCGTGATCTGCCCCAGCCCCGGTACACGGAGGGTCCTCGCGTGAGGGCGTAAAACGGGGCGAACGCACGCACACAGAAGCAAACAAATATACAGAAGCAAATAACTACACACTCCATAATGGAGAACCACCACATCGACAGGATCCTCAATAATCGCACGGACTATTACGTGGTGCTCGGCATACCGAAGACCGCCGATGCAGCGAGTATACGCCGCAGCTACTACCGGCTGGCCCAGCAGCTCCACCCGGACAAGAATCCAGACAAGAAGGCGGGGGAGGCGTGTCGTGTGGTAATTGAAGCTTATGAGGTACTAAAGGATGACATCCGGCGGGCCGTCTACGATCGACACGGCGTGGAAGGAGCGAAGAAGGTTGAGGACCTGAGGTCTCTGTCGTTTACTGAATTCCTCAATGCCTTGTCGGTGTTCGCTGCAACGAAAGTAATTTATGCTGCGGCGCGCTGCGGGCAGACTGTGGAAACGGTGGAAACGAAATTCCCCTGGACGGAGAGGTTCGCCTCAAGGAACGCGGGAGATGAATTTGCGCGTTGCCTAGAGCAGTACCGTGAGGAGTGCAGACGGTCTGTGCAGAAGAAATATGGTCTGGTGCTGCTGATTATGCTGAGCATCACTGTAGTAGTATTCGTTCACCATGGCGTTGTTGGGACGGGAAAAGAAGAAAGGGGGCGCGATGCTTACTGGAATTTCATCCAGAGCAGCAGAAGCAAAAGCGATACGGGCGCCACATTCGTCTTCCATCCGGAAGGTTCCGAGAACGCAACAGGCGTTCTCGTTTGGCGTCCAAGTAGCGCTAACGAAGAGGACGCCCGAGCGTTTGTGCAGCGGTGGTGCCGCGAGGTGTGCCCAACGGAGCAGCTCCTTTCATGGGCGTCACGTGAGCGCTACGAGCCGACCGCCATTCTTCGTGTTGGGTCGCGGCTCAAGGCAGCGCCAAGCCCAAACCGTGCAGCGAAGCGTAAGTGGCCTCCTAAGCGGTGGCGACCGAAATTTGTGGAGACCTTCTCCGTGGAGTCTAATGATGATCTGTATGTGGCCTCACCGCTTTGTGAGCGATTGGGCTGAAGGATCCTAACCGGACTTGTTGCTAGTGTTGTTCTTTTTTGGTTGGTTCCTCGCAGAGTTTTACGATAAATATATATATATATGTGTGTGTGTGTGTGTCTGCTTCTGGGCTACCCCTGCCTTGTGCATGTTACATTCGCCCCTTCTCCCCGTCCTTCCTCTGCACTCTGCTGTTGTAGCGGAAGAAGTCGTGTAGGGATGGACGGCAGGGTCAAGCAGCTCCTGCAGGCCGCCTACGCTGCAGCGGTGCCGTGGGAGGCCGCTATGCACGTCGCCTTGTCGCTCCTCGAGCCCAACGCGGGCGCCCAGGACGTGTCGCTCATCCAGGCAGCAGTGGGGGAATGCATGCGGCTCTGTATCTTGCACCACAAGGCGGCGGATGCGTTGCGGATTCACGAACTGCTCAACCGCTCGGGCCACGTCGTCGTCCCACGGCGTCACCGTCGCGTGCCGGCGCGTCCAACACAATTAAACTGGAGAACACTGCAAGGCCTTGGTGTGGATGAACTGGCACTAGTGGCGCTACAGCAACAGCCATACCGTGCCCACCAGAGCATGGTCGTGGCTCAGATGATAGCGGCAGAAGAAGAGGATTGCGATCATATGTGGGACGTGCAAGTGGAGAGAGGGCGGGGTGCTGTGTTGTCGGCATCGCCAACTCACAGCGCGGTGTCAAGCTCGCTCCACATAACACGGGCCAATACGGAGGTTCCGTACATCTCAAATGAGGCACCAACGGAGATGACAGAAGCTGAACACTTTCGCATTCTTCTTCAACAGAACATACAGCTGCTCCGCGCGACGCAGAATTTAGAGAAAAGGTTGGGGCTTAATTACCTTCTCTCGCAGATGCGCAATGTCGTGGATGACAAGCGTTTGTCGGCGCAGATTGAGGTGGCGCCGATCGTGCGCATTGGTCGTGCAGTGCTGGATCACCCCTTTGTTTTTACAACACCGTCTACAGAGACGGCACGTCAGAAGATTCTATTTGAAGTTTTCGGTAGCCTTGCGGTTACCAAAGGCTTGAGCGAGGTGCAACAGGCGAGGTTGGCCGCACTTGAGGCCATTGTGGACCCCGTGAGGCCGCTGTGCGAAGAGCCATTGAAGTTCATCCAATCCTTGGCCGCGTCGTGGGACATGCTCTTTGTGCAACGTGCTGCATTTACACTCGTCTTGCCGGAAGAAGCCCACGATGTTCTCCCCTGCAAAAATAGCAATATCAGCAGCAGAAGCAGTAGTAGTGGTGGCGGCAGTAGGAGTCGTCTGAGGGGAGGGTGGCCTGGGGAAGGCGGCCCTGCCGTCTCGGCGTGGACAGACACAGCAGGTGAGCTCTTTGGCGGTGCCGATATCCACGACGCGGCGGGGCGTCTAGAGTTATTAATCAGCCGTCGACTTCACCACAACATTGTCGTCCCTGACACCCCGTTCCTCCTCAAGAATTTCAATCAGCTGTTGCAATTGGCGAAGCACCGTGAGGTGGTGATTCCGCATTCTGTATTTCTTGACGTGGTGCACTCGGCATTGGATGATCAAGGACCACGTCGTTTTCACTCACGTCGAGTCTTGTTGTCCTTGATGCATGCAACTACAACCAAAAACACGAAACGGGAGTGGAACAGCTCATCAAGCCCATACTCTATCCCAGTGAAGAGGAGTCAGGGCGGTGTGACACTTCTGGGGCTGCAAGACGAAGTGGCCCTCCTCGAGGACAGCCAAGAGCGTTTCTTTATAGCTGATATGCTGGCTCGCCAGGAGTTGGGTGCAATCTCTGCCAGTTGCCCTGGTGTCGCGAGTGTGCTGGTGGCAAAGCAGCTAGAGCGGTTCGTTTCACCGTCGCACGGCCATGTGACAGACCCAACTGCTGCAGAACGGACCAGCGAGATGGACTACCTTGTCGCAGGCGTCATCGCCTCAAGGCAGAACGACAAGGACAGGGGTGATTCAAAGACTAGATGTGGAAAGCCGACGCCTTTGTTCAGGTCTAGGTCACGTGCCTATTGGGCCCGCACGCCTGTGGTGCTGGCGACGACGAGCGAAAAAACGCGGAGAATCGCCTTTATGGTCGGGCTCTCAATGTTTCCTCCTGTGAGCGCCGAGTAGCAGCACCGAGATGAGGGCGGGAAGTGGGCGTTGGAGTATAGTGAGTTATTGAAGTTTCTTTTCTCTCTCTCTCTCAAACTCTGTTTTGCCTTTGAGTTTTCTCCAGCATTCTGCTTTTTGTTTTCTCTGCCTTGTGCGAGAGTTGTGTGTGGCTCCTGTGGTGCCGCATCAGCTACAGAATTTCCGTCTTTACTTTTCCCCTCTTCTCCACTCCCATCTTGTTTTTCTTTTGTTTGTTTTTGTTTTCATGTGACCCGTCTGGAGGAGCATCGTTTCTTGGCACCACGTGAGAAACACACTCTCAGACACATACGTACCAGCGCTTGCACGCATGTTCCGTCGTTCGTGCATCTCCGCCATCCAGAGGACGCGCCTCAGTCGCGTTTCGCTGGTCTTCAAGCAGCTGGAGGGTTCTAACCCTCTGACTGTGAAGGACAAACCAGTGAACTCGTGGTCGGATGAGTTTATGAAACCGCCTGTGTCAAAGGATATGACAGATAAGTACGGCCAGTACGCAAAGTATTCTGATCCCGCTCTCTGTAAAGTGGACACCTCCTCGGAGGTGGTGCTCAACACGTATCCCGATGGAGCTCCACAGGGCCGCATCGAGGCTACTGCGGGGGTTGCCCTCAAGGATTACGATGCCTCTATGTGGGACGAGGACTTCTTTCGCAAGTACATTTTGAAGCCAAAGCTGTCGGAAGAGCTGGAGGATCGCGCGCGTGTGACGGACTACGCACTGAACTCTGCCCTCTTGGGTTTTGTGATTCTTATGGTTCGCTACACCGTGCTGCCACTATGGTACGTCGGCCAGCCGGCCTTGTCGATGGTGGGCCAAATGAACATTGAGGCGGAGGTAGGCGAACTAGAGGAACGTGAGTGCAAGACTGTTGTGTGGCGTGGCAAGCCAATCTTCGTGTACCGGCGCAGTGAGCGTCAGATGAAGGATTTACAGGAGACACCGCTGAGCGCGCTTAAACACCCAGAGACAGATGAGGCCCGATTCCCCGAAGAACGCGAGAAGGCCGTTGTTATTGCTATCTGCACACACCTTGGCTGCATCCCTCTTCCGAACGAAGGACTCTTCAACGGCTTCTTCTGTCCATGCCACGGCAGCCACTATGATGCCTCAGGCCGCATCCGTCAGGGTCCAGCGCCGCTCAATTTGGAAATACCGCCGTACAAGTGGATTGACGCCAACACAATATATCTTGGAAAACTGTAGTATGCGTGTAGGGCAAATGAGAGTTTTAGGAGGCGCTTCGCGCTGTCTCGTTTGGTGGTGTTAGGTGGATCCAAAAAGAGTGCGTTGAGCGCATTTTTCTTTTTGCAGTGAGATGGCCATGTTGTGATAGTTAGTGAAGTAATCCTTAGGGTGGTTAGGATTTACGTGGTGACGCCATGTTGAGAATGGGAGTGGGAGGATGAGAACGGAGGCAGCGCGCGATGGAAGACCGACCTGGAAATAGACAGACACAAGGGGAAAAGTTAGCAAATGCCTGTGGAAGAGGGTACACACGCACATACACAAAATGGCGTACAGGTGTGGTATTGCCTCTGCGGGCAGTTGATGTATTTTCCCCTTTGTGTTACTTCCTTCAACGCTGCTGTTAGCAACCAAAAAAAAATTTTTAGTAATATGCAGAATATCACTTGGTCTCGTGGAGGGTGTAGGAGTTGGTCCAGGTATATGTGAATGTGTGCTTTCCTCATTCGGTTTTGACGGTGCCTCTATACCAATATGATGTTTCCTCTTCTTTTACCTTTCTTCTTCATCTGTGTGTAATAGAAGTGGTAGAGGCCTCTGATCCAGAGGATCGATGCATTTGTCACAGTGTGGAATTGACATTGCGTGAGCATTTTTGTTTTTTGTTTCGTTTGTTTTGGGATTGTCTGTTCAGAATGGCGGAGATCCCCACTTCTGCTGGTGTGAAGCGCTGTCGTGAGGAGCCATGCGTGTGCGACCGAGCCGTGACGTGTCGCACCGTTGTGCCACGTCGCTGCACAGTGGCAGACGCAGTGGAGAAACGGGCGTTGGAAAGGGTCCCTCCGGTGTCGTCTACCGGGTTCATCTACTGCTGTGGTAGAGGGGGGCACAGCAGCAGCATCAACAACAAGCAACGAACTCCTTACACCGCCCCATTGTGGTCGAGTCGATCGTGCAGCTGCATGCACGTACCGCTGGGTGTGTGCCTCACCGTCCCGCAGCGGAGTGGTGGGCGGCACCGCACGTCATTCGCATGCGTGGCCACAGTGAGGGCGCCGTCTATGTCGTCTCGTCGTGTTGAGGTGGACGTTGTTCGCGGTGACACAGGCAGACGTCATCGTTTCAACTTCGGGGTGCCGTTCCCAACACAGCCTTGTGACATCGAAAAAAGTGGCGCGGCAAGTGCGGCATACCGTGACACCATTGTACATGAGCTGCTGGGCCAACTCTGCGTGGAGGCGGCTCTGTCCACTGAGCATACGTGGGTTGTTATTTGCCACGGGAAGAACATCCAATCCGAAGCGGGGGCGGGGGCCCTCGTGTCGTCGCTGCTATCAGAGTCCTGCCAGCGCATTCCCCTTGCCGTGTTTCACGGTTTGGGGGTGGAATAAGCGCTTGATTCCTTTGTGTCTGTTTAATACCTCTGTGTGTGTTTCGTGTTTCCGTTTCGAAGACGCACACTGAGGGGGGAGTCTCATTGTCTTCGCACCCCACATGATCTGCTTCCTTATGGTCAGGTGCCCTGTGAGACAGAGTGTACACCAAGCCGGACATGGGAGAATTCCCGCTGGGAGGCAGCAGCAGCAGCTGTTTCTCCCATGAGGAAACTCCATAACTACTAGAGACATGCAAACCTAGAGCCATTTGTTCTTTCCCAAACTCCTCCCTCCCTCCCTCCCTTGCCCTCTTTTTCCCCTCCTATTTCTGCGCGGAGTAGAAAAGGATGAAAAATGGCTGCGTCAATGGCATCAGTCTACTGGTGGCCTTCCTGATGACAGCACACCTAGCCGCGGCGCCGGCTGAGTGTGCCGATGCTCGGTGCCGCGCCTTCACATTGACAGACCACCTCGCCGCGCAGCTTGGCAGCGACAGTGCGGCGGCGGCGTGGCACTGCAGTGCCTCACGCCACACGCTGATGAGCGCACGCGAAGAGCTCTCGTTGCGCGCTGAGATGGAGCGTTGGGTGCGTGCGAACCGTACCGTGGGGATGTTCCCAGAGGCGTACCAATTTGTGCGGGACGAGATGATGCGGCTCACGAACAACATGCAGGGCGACACGCAGCACGTACAACCAGAGATGGACGCTTATGCCAAACACGTTAACGCAACGCTACGAGACCTGCCATGGCTGCTCGTCTCTAACCATACACTGCAAGAGGCGCACCGCTACTACGACCAGTACGTGCGGCGGCGGCACATTGTGCGCGTGCTGCACGTCACGCAGGCGAAATCTGAGTTGAGCGAAGTTGTCGCGTATCTGCGCCACGTTGCGCGGTGGTGGGCGGAGGCAGAGGCACGCGTTGCGGGCGATGCGCGTGTCGCCGTGCCGTTTCTCCCGTGGATCGGTTTGCGGCAGCTCATTGGTCCGCCGCCCACTATCGCATCTAATACTACTACTACTACTACTACTACTACTACTACTACTGCTCCTGCTTCTGCTTCTGCTTCTGCTTCTGCTTATGAGGGAGACAGGGAGCCCACTGCAGCAGGAGGCGACACGCAACCGGCGGCATGGCTCCAGCGTCGCGCATTCCGTTTTTCCCCCCCGCGCCGTCCAGTGCCAACGGCGCTGGTGTACCATTACACGCACGACTGCCCCGCCTGTGACGCGTTTGGGGCAGCGTTTGATCTGCTGCCGCTCGTGTACCGCCGTCTTTGCGAATCGGGGCAGAACTCTATCGTGAGCTGCAGCCCGTTGGTGCTCTTCATTAGGGCTGTCGCGGGGCCGTCACAGTTGATGGTGCCGACGCTTACGCTCTACGGTGCGCAGCGGCATCCGGTGCCCCCCGTGTCGTTGCTCGTCTCGTTCCTCGTTGACGTAGATGAGCTCTTCAACCCAAAGGACCCCTTTGATGGCGTTGAGATGGCGCTCGGTGCTGACACCCGCGTAGTGGAAGTGCTGGTGGCGGTGTTGCGGCGGTTGGTGGTGTGGGGCATTGTGCAGCCGCGTTTTCTCTCGTCGGTGGAGATTGCGGAGTTGGACCGAATCGAGCACGAATATATGGAAGAGAGAAAGCGGCAACGCCAGTCGCTGATGAATACATCCAACACAACACTATCACAAGAGCAGCAGAAACAGGAGCGGCTGAAAAAGGCTGAAGGATTGGCACGGCGGCGTGGACGTGTTATGACTGTAGATGAGCACCTGCACGCTGTTGTGACGTTCCATTTGCGTGAGATGTGGGGAAACGGCACCATGGCGGCGGAGCGCAGCGGCAAATTGTCTTGGTCTGAAGTGGAACCGCTCTGGTTTCGGGTGCTCGCTGTTGTGCTTTTCGCCGTGTGGCTGGCGCTCTTGAGATGGATGCCGAGAGAGATCATCTTCTGAGGGGCCAGTAGGGTGGGGTGGGAGGAGAGAAGTGCGCTGTGCCGTCTGTTCGGTTTTGTGTGCGGGCGGGCAGGCGGGCGGGCGAGGGTGGTTTCGCGCCATATTCCTCCATTCCCCCATCTGTGCTGTCTGCAGCAGTCACCACGTTGCTGTTGNGGCGAGGGTGGTTTCGCGCCATATTCCTCCATTCCCCCATCTGTGCTGTCTGCAGCAGTCACCACGTTGCTGTTGTTGTTGTTGTTGTTGTTGTTGAATGTCGTTTTTGTTTTTGGTCTATTCGCTGTTTCATTTATTCTTGTTTTCCTTCTTTTCCCCCCACCCTTTTGCTCTGCCGCTGCCTGGGAGAGGCGCAGAGTCGGCAAACAGTTCCCAACCCCGCGAATAGAACCCCTCGTGCCGCGACGGAAGCCACCGCCACGACAAGCATAACGGACAAAGGGAAGCGACAGCAACACGCGCGAACAGAACCAGAAAGGGTCTTGCAGGGGGCACCACCACCA